>NW_012152396.1:3224741-3225737 GCF_000956105.1 Propithecus coquereli
ACACCATGCCTGGCGAATTCTTTTATTTTTCATTTTTTTTAGAGACAGGGTCTCTAAAAAATGTTGCCCAGGCCGCTCTCGAACTCCTGGCCTCAAGTGATCCTCTCACCTCCGCCTCCCAAGTATCTGGGATTACAGGTGCAAGCCACCATGCCTGGCAAATATATATTCTTACTTTAGTTGTATAAACAGTACAAAACAACAAAATTCCAGAAACTTTTGGATATGATTTTTGGATAAATAAAATTACCTATGACTCCTGCAGCTTTAGGAAATTCCAACTTCCCAAAGCCAAATGATTTCATAAAATACAATCACAGTACGATAACCAGAAAATATCAGTTATTACAACTTTAAAGTATACCTACAAGGTTGAAATGGAAGAGTTTCTATGGGTTCAAATAATTTTCAGATCATCTGGGTCCTGCTAGAACCAGCTCATGAGACACAACTGCTTATAACAATTCATTGTTTTATATATTTACATGAGGATTTAATATTTAATACAGAAATCTAAATTCTGGCATGGTTTCAAGTGTTATGTCTGAAATTTCGAAGTTTGCCCTCTGTAGTAATTGTACATTCTATACGTTTTTTCTAGGGTCTGCACTCCTATTGCTTCCAGGGCTTAATTTAATACTGAGGCAATTTAAGTGATTCCTTTAAAAAGAGGGGGGGGGGGCGCAGGAAGGAAGGGAATAAGAAGGCGATATTCTGGGATCCTCAGAGGAGTTAAATATGAAGGCGTAAGGGTAATTTATTTAAGAAAAGGCACAAAAATACAGAAGTTACTAAGGTTTATTTGGGCACTCATTTTTTCACACAAACTATGATTTCCGCAATACAGTGTAGGAGGACTGCTATTCCTCCTCTGTGAGGTGAGGGGCTGTTCCTGGGTTCTTGAGTGCTTTTAAAGGTAACTACAAAAGCTTCTCCCCAAGGTTGGTTTTCCCCGCAAGGTTCCTTTTTTTTGCGACAGAGTCTCACTCTTTTGCC
>NW_012152396.1:3226471-3227829 GCF_000956105.1 Propithecus coquereli
TATTAACAAGAGCAATACAATTACTGAAGAAAGTTAAAAATTTTCTAATAATTCCTTTTGCTTCTAGACTGTATTCCACTAATGATTTGCAGTCAAGGTAATTTGTTCAAGAGTCACCCAATTTCATGCGATGCCCAGACTTTAAAAAAAAAAAGTCACCCAATAGTTCCCTTGCTGCGACCAGGCTATCCCTTAACTGATGAACAGTTTGGTTCAGTTCCAGTTTGTTTTGTTTGCTGACATCCTAGCAGCAGACAGTTCTAAGCTCTTAGAATACTGTGGCTTTCTGCTGCTAGTAGAGAGGAGGATATACTTTACTCTGAGATGATGAAAAACATTCAAATGTCTCAGTCTTCAAACTTCTGCACAGTTTCATTTTGCAATTATGTGCTCCATCTATGACTAAATACATAATTTTAAGTACAAGATTCATATACATGCTCTCTGGCTGATTAATTCTCCACCTATTATTTAATTTCTAAAAATAAAATATACTTTCATATGTTCACTAATTGTTTTTAAAGTAGGCTAAATCCTTTAGCAAAGCTTTTTAAAAAGCAAGCTTTTTAAATCTTTCTTGCTCCTTTTTCCAAGCTATGAACTTTTAAATTTATAAGATTCCCAGACCAACTTAATCTTGTGTATTGTTAACCAAATGTCTTAGACTGCTTTCTGTTACTAACAACGCAATATCTGAAACTGGGTAATTTATAAAGAAAAGGAATTTATTTCTTACACTTACGGAGGCTGAGAAGTCCAAGATTAAGAGACTGCATCTGCTGAGAGCCTTGTTGCTGGCAGGGACTCTGCAAAAGTCCGGAGGCAGCACAGGGCATCCCACAGCCGGTATGCTCAGGTCTCTTTTCCTCCTCCTATAAAGCCACCAGTCCCTCTCCCATTATAACCCATTAATCCGTTAACTCATTAGTCTATTAATTCTGAATGGATTAATTCATCCATGAGGGCAGAGCCCTCGTGATCCAATCACCTTTAAAGGCCCCACCTCTCAATACTGCCATTTAACATCCACTTAATACTGGGCATTAAGTTTCAACGTGAGTTTTGGAGGGGACATTCAAACCACAGCACCAAAGTTTACCTATCTAAAAGATTCTCCCAATTAGCATTAGCTTGATTCCATTAGCAGTTTTTCACTTCCTTCAAGTTATCTAGGAGCTATTTGGTACCTTCATATTCCTTATGATTAACAAAGGATACATGTAAATTCAGGGTCTTTAGGGCTTTGCTTGAAACGTTCATGGATCAAATTCTGATACATATATATAGTTATTTATACTTTCATATATATGTGAATATATATTCTTTTTGTTTCTTTTAGAGACAGGGTCTTGCTCTGC
>NW_012152396.1:3229389-3232925 GCF_000956105.1 Propithecus coquereli
ATACTTTTGAGCTTGGGCATCATAATGGTATATGCACTATAAACTGATTCAGGAGTTATCTCCCTTCCTGATTCTGGAAATGAGAAGCACTCATAAGAAAGTGAATCTGACCTAGAGACAAAAATATAAGACCCACAGTTAAAGTAGATCCCCTTTATGGGATAAGGAAGCACAATACAAACTGACTTTAGTTCCCATCTGAGAAGACAAAAGTCTTCCTGAGCTCTGCATGGCCCAGGACGGAACTCTGCCAGGAGTCCCTCAACATTTGAGGGGAGACAGGCTAGAGTACTAGACATCAAGATGTCAAAGGGTGTGTGTCCTGCCGCAATTTAGTAGCCCACCTCCCTGACTTCAGGCTCTGGAACTGCTCCAAACTATGATAAATTGTTGGGGAAATAAGACCAAAGACCATAGAGTTGCAATTTTATGAAGCACAACTTCCTGTTTGCTAAAAAATCTGCCTAAAGAAAGAGAGTATTTATTAGTCCGAAGTCAGACGACTGCTTCGCCTCAGTTTATAATACACCAGTTTTGTTTACACGTGAGCATATGCTAACATCCCAGCTACCCTCCACTTTATCGGAAATTATTTTGGGATCTGGGAGGAATGGCCTAGTACTCTCAAACTTCTTGTATATATTTGAAAAGCAATTTCAAGTTTGAAAGTTTGACAACGGAAGAGCAATAAGAAACTAGGTAAAATATACATTAGAAAAAAGATAAGCTGGGCACTGGGGCTCACACCGGTATCCCAGCACTTTGTGAGGCTGAGGCGGGAGGACTGCTGGAGTCCAGGAGGTTGAGACCAGCCTGGACAACATAGTGAGACCCCCCATCTACACACACACACACACACACACACAGCAGAAAAGAAAAGTATTAGTCGGGCACGGAGGCATGAGTCGCCAGCTACTTTTGAGGCTAAGGCAGGAGGATCACTTGAGCCCAGGGGTTCAAGGTTACAATGAGCTATGATTGAGCCACTGCACTCCACCCTGAGCAACTGAGTGAGATCCTGTCTCTAAACAAAAAACAGCAAAAAAGGATACAAACATACATTCTGAAATCAAGGGAATCACAGTAAACAAGGTAAATTATGCACATGAAAGGAGATTCCTTTACTTGAAAAAGGAGTGACAGAAAAAACCGAAGGAGTTTTTTTTCTACTCTAGCTCTTAATAAAGATCACCTCTGGTCACCAAAATTTGTGATTTCTCCCCACAAGCAACCAGTTCTGAAATGGACACCAGCTAGGTGTCCGCTAACTCTGATCCTACCTACCTGGAGACAGTGTCAGATCCCACAGGTAGATGGCTCCTTTCCACAACTGTCTCCTACTTCCGATGCCAGCCACAAGCCCCAGATGCGGCTATGAATTTAGGTTTCCATGATCCCAGCCCCCATCCTCAAGTTTAATTAATTTGCTAAAGCAGCTCATAGAACTTAGGGCAACACTTTACTTGTCTACCAGTTAATGATAAAGGACATTACAAAGAACAGATGAACAGCCAGACAGAAGAGAAACACAGGACAAGGTTATGTGGGAAGGGGTGAGGAGATTCCATACTCTCTCTGGACACGCCACCCTCCGGGAATCTCCACATGTTCAGCTATTGGGAAGCTCTCCAAACTCAGTCTTTTTGGGTTTTTTTTTTTTTTTTTTTTTGAGACATAGTCTCACTCTGTTGCCCTGGCTAGAGTGAGTGCTGTGGCATCCGCCTAGCTCACAGCAACCTCAAACTCCTGGGCTCAAGCGATCCTACTGCCTCAGCCTCCCAAGTAGCTGGGACTACAGGCATGCGCCACCACGCCATGCTAATTTTTTCTATATATTTTTAGTTGTCCAGATCATTTCTTTCTAATTTTTTTTAGTAGAGATGGGGTCTCACTCTTGCTCAGGCTGGTCTCGAACTCCTGAGCTCAAACAATCCGCCCGCCTTGGCCTCCCAGAGTGCTAGGATTACAGGCGTGAGCCACCGGCCCTTTTTGGGTTTTTTATGAAAGCTTTATTAAATAGGCATGATTGATTAAATCAATGGCCATGCTGATCAGCTCAACCTTCAGCTCTTCTTCCTCCCCAGAGGTTGGGGAGTGATGCTGAAGGCTTCCAACACTCTAATCATGACTTAGTCTGTCAGGTGACAAGCCTGCATCCCGGAGCTTTCTAGGGCCACTAATCACCAGTCATCTCATCGGCTTACAAAAAACACTCTTATAATTGCAGATTCCAATGGTGTTAAGAGCTGAATTTTAGGAACCAAGGATGAAGCCCAAATATATTTCACAATATCACAGGGAGTCACAGGACTCATTTGTCTCTTACCTTCCAGAAAAGGTGACAAGGTTGGGAAAGGAGACTAATTTCCTTCATTTCATTATGAGAAAAATATCCACATCAGTACACAATAACACACATAGCAAGGGCCAAGCTGTTCCAGAGATAATTTGTAACTGCCAAAATTTTTCTCAAATTCCCTTTCTTCTTTTTACTATATACAACCAGCACAACCATTTCTACCTCTGCTTCCTTGATTATACATGTTACAAATATAGTCAACTCTCATTATTCATGGTAGCTATGTCTTACAAAGTCCACAAACACTGAATTAGTGAACCAATGCTCCTAAGGCACACACAGGGTTAGGTTCCTGCAAGCCTTGGTATTTTTTTGTTAACAGATCAATACAATATGTTGTTGATACAACAGCACTAAAATCTCTGCAAACGGCACTATAACTCGCACGTGAATGAAGCTTACCCAACACCATTATTTTTTCCTTAAGGTACATCACAGCCTTCTTGAGCTTAGGAACATTATATAACATTTCAGAAGGATACTTAGAGGTCATTTTAAACAGTAGAATCACCAAAAAAAAGCACAGAAATGAGAAAAACATGGCACTAAATAGATTGCAAAAAGGATAATTGTTTACAATATGAGAGCTGAAACAAGAAGGCAGAGTGCCACCGTGTTTGACCTCTGTTAGGAACATGTATATCAGGTGAACCAAACTTCTGTCCATGAATGATTTCAAAATTACTGCAAATATTGATTTTGGGGTTACAAATAAATTTTAGCAAGTAGGCAAATTCATGAATATGAAATCCACAAATAATAAAGATCAGCTGTACATAAGTTTCAATTTCTTCACTGTGACTGAAAAGCACGGTCACCTCAATAAGGTTGTAACAAACCAGGGCTGGAAATTCAGGAAAAGAGAATCTAATCTTAATTGCCACCACGTATCACTAAATTCTCAGGGATCTGCAGTAACGTGGCAACCAAAATTCTTACCTCTCTCTCTATAGTACATTTTTTATATTAAAAAACTTCAGTTGGTCATGGTGACTTGTGCTTATAATCCCAGCTATTCAGAAGGCTGAGGTAGGAGGATCGCTTGAGGCCAGGAGTCCGAGAGCAGCCTGGGTCATATAGCAAGACCCTGTTTCTAAAAAAAAATTTTTTTAAATAATATCTTTGCGACTTGGAGGTAGGTAAATGTTTCCTAGGACATAAAAGGCAGTGAAAATAA
>NW_012152396.1:3234020-3235692 GCF_000956105.1 Propithecus coquereli
CACTTGATAGATTTTAATTATTTTCAAATATATCTGGTTTTCAAATATATCTCAACCTATAATATTTCATGAAGGTCATGATTTTAAATAAAGGCAAATTAAATCATACCTGAATCTCTAAATCTAAACACACTGAGGTGATAGTGACACTTGTAATTGCTTCAAAATTATTGAAAAATATCTCATTTTCTTGAAATGAACTTGGTATAAAAAGCAGCGAATAGGTCTTTATAAGGAGTTTTTGAATCTGACTTGGTCAATGGTATTCTGCAAAGTTGGCGAAATCCAGGAGAACGCAGCAGCAGGTTCTGTGAAAGGCCCATGAGGCTGGAGCATAACCAGTAGAGAGCGATTGACTATAAAGAAAAGACAGGAATGTTAGCACCTGTACATTCTGCGAGGACACCATGGTCCAGAGATAGGCAGGCAGTAAAAAGTAAAATGACAATCTCTGTAAATACAAGCACACCAGGACTAACCAAGACCTGCGGCAGCTATTAGATTCCTGTGATGGATCTAATAGATAGGCAAGAAAGGAGGTCAAAAGAAAAGACCAAAAAGCAAAAAGACAGGTATTTACAGTAGAAGTGAGTGATAGACAGGAACTCCCAGGTAGAGGCCCAAGAGAGATTTCACCTCCCCTCTTTGGCAATTAAGCAAATTCTTTCCCCACCAAGAGTCCCGGCAAGCTGTTGATACTGAAAATGAGATACTGAGGGCGTGGCCGTTTATGACGGCAAACTTAGCCTCCCCAGCCCTTACTTTTCCCCATACACTCGTCTGTCTTCCAAATTTTTCCAAGTGACGTTTCTCAGACTAGTCAGGAATGCCTTTCCTTTGGCTTCTGAGACAAACAGTCTCCGCCGTATCTTCAACGTTCTTTTGTATTACCATCCAGACCGTTTATTTAGGTCAACGACTAAGTCCCACAGTCTCTCAAAACACTCCTGTACATACATCTGTTCCAAACTTTTCTTTGGCATCAGAAGGCAATCAGGCCCCAGAAGCAAAACCAGCAGTTGCTGAGTTCAGGTCCTAGAGTCAAACTGGTTTGAATCCCATCTGCCATTGATTTAACTTTAAATAAGTTATTTTTCTTGCTTCAGTTTCCTCATCTATAAAATGGGGACAGTAACTGCATCTACCTCAGAGGATGGTGGTGATAAATGAGACAATTCATGGAGAATGGTAAACACAGCATGAATATGTGGCTCTCATTGAGCACCTGCATTTGTCATCTGTTCTAAAGTCAGTCTTTAGTGGCAGGAAGTAATATGTCCTCGAAGGCAGATTAGCACAGTAGTTAACAGCACGAGCCAAACTACTTGGATGTGTGCTAAGACTCCTGTCATTTAACAGCTAAGTGACCATGGATGAGTTACTTAACCTTCCTGTGCCTCAGTTTCTTCATCACCACAGTGGAGACTGTAACAGTACCTTCTCTTCACTGCACTGCTGGGAGAATTTTATTAGGTAACATACACAAACCATTTAAAACAGTGGTTGGCACAAAGTCAGTGTTGAATAAATATTAGATATCATCATTATCTGACTTATCTACTAACCAAAAAAATACCTGAGTCCACCTATGGCAGACTACATGCTGCCATCTAAATATCAATCCCTCTTCTTCCGTAGTAATAAAATCCTAGTTTTTAGCTGGGTGCACTCC
>NW_012152396.1:3235742-3236064 GCF_000956105.1 Propithecus coquereli
AACCATCTCTTCATGAACTTGATAATTACGCAAAATTCTTAAATGGAGCTTTTTTGACATTTGGTACCAAAAAACACAAGGGCAATGATTCATATGTAGTACCTATCTTGAATGGATTCTTCAAGTTCCATGTAAGGATTCTGCATAATTATTAATATCATCATGATTATAACTCGAGTCAAACTACTTAGTTTCACATGGCAGCCTTCCATTTTTAGTGGCTATGTAGCTTTGCACAAGTTACTTAACTTTTCTGTGCCTCATTTTCTCCACCTAAAAAGGGAGTAATAATGATAGTACCTAGCTCACGGGGTTATTCTAA
>NW_012152396.1:3236114-3236606 GCF_000956105.1 Propithecus coquereli
TGAGTCCACCTATGGCAGACTACATGCTGCCATCTAAATATCAATCCCTCTTCTTCCGTAGTAATAAAATCCTAGTTTTTAGCTGGGTGCACTCCGATCTAACAAAAATACTATGTTTCCTTGCTCAGCACGGCCACATAACTAGGACGAGAACACAACTGACCAGTGGCACATCTGGCAGGGCTCCTCAAATGGAGCTGAGCACACTTGAAGCACCCCTTGTCATTCCTGCAAGATAGCAAGTTCTAGCAGCCAACACGACCACCGCCTGTGGCCTTGAAGACAGAAATCTCAGCCTGTGGATGGCAGAGCAGGAAGAGAGCAGCAGGCTGGGTCTTGTATCTTCATGGACTTGGCACAGCACTTTTATATATGCTGACAGAACCCTCACTACCAGCAACAACTGAACTCTACTTTATGGTCTATCTGTTGGACACAGCTTTTGCTTAGCAACTTCTAAAGTACCAGTGGGAAATACGCAAAAGATTGAAA
>NW_012152396.1:3238086-3240225 GCF_000956105.1 Propithecus coquereli
AGCTTTGCACAAGTTACTTAACTTTTCTGTGCCTCATTTTCTCCACCTAAAAAGGGAGTAATAATGATAGTACCTAGCTCACGGGGTTATTCTAAGAATTAAATTAGCTGATTCACATAAATGGCTTAAGACAATGCCTGGCATATAGTATATGCTAAGTAAGAATTACCTGTTATTAGTCATTAGATGGTATAGAGGAAAAGACTAGCAGACTGACATTAATTCATCATGTGACATTAATTCATCATAAACACCTTGTGTTTATCACATCCTTCTCTACCAAATAGTCACTGAATAAGAACCACAGAGAACTCTGCTAGGTGCTCTTAGGAAAACACATTTAGACTACAAGTGGAGTCTTTCCTCAAGAAACTTTCACTCAAGACCTTAGATTCTATCATCTTCATTTTCCTCATCTGAAAAAATAAGGGGCATATTAGATTTCCCAGTATATCAGATTAGATCGGTAGACTTGAAATCTGTGAGATCTCAACTGAGGGAAACCATTTCTAAGGTTTCTTCTAGTTCTGTCTATGTTCTACTTAGAGTCTCAGAACAACTCCTTATGAAATGATAGGCTTTATCTCCCTGTTCAGGCACATGCATGCATGAACAAATACATAAATAAATGAAAGAAATTATAGGCATATTTTCCCTAAACTGTTGAGTAAAGCAGCGTGGGATAATGGGTAAAATGACTGACAGGTCATATTTTATATGTATGTGCTTTTCCCACTTCATCTTATAAAGAAATTCAATGACTCTTCTAAGGCTATATAGCAAGAAGATGGTGGTAAGGTGCTATGTTCCCTGCCTACAAATTCACCTTTAAACATATACACAAAACACCACTGTATTGTGAGAATAAAATTAGATTGACTGGGCATTTTAATTACTATCTTTACCAGAAGCAAATCACAAAACTATCTATATTAGAATGTTTTGAGAATAATTTTAAGGCTGAAATGAAAGAGACTTTGGAAGTATTGTAATTCAGTGCTCTTATTTTAACTATGAGAATTCTGAGGCCCAGAGAAGTTAAGGATCCAGTCTAAGTCAGTATCTGATCTGGGACCAGAGACCAGGGGTGTCAATGCTAGTTCAGAGCTGTTTCCACCAACCCAAACATAATGTATATTTGATATCAGAAGAAAATCCCAATGATTTAAATCCCAATGATTTAAATGGGAAACAAACTTCATTTAAAACCACTGACCTCCACTATTAATAAGTTGACGACACCAACAGAGATAGGCAGAATCCAAGTGGAATCGAGAGCAGTAAGGTCAGGAAACCATAGGACTCCGCCAGTAGCTAACTGCTCCTGAACAGAAAAACCTGCTGAAATAGTTTCATAAATAAAGCAACAGAATTCCTAAAATTAGCAGAGAAAAATACACAAGTAGTCTGACAATTCTAATAAGGTATCCTTTACACTAAAGATTTGCGTTGGTTTTATTCAGGTTAGTTTCACATCATTTTCTTCACTCAACACAAAATGTTTTTTCTCAACACAGCTGGTCTGTGTACACTTACAGATTTTAAAATCTTACACTAAAAAAAAATGTTAAATTCTGTTCTCTTGTAAGGAACACGGTAAACGTTCTAATTATGAAAATATGGGTTTTTTTTGTGAGTACAAAGACATGTTAGAGAACTTATTTGGGAGAAGCAGCCTTCTATAATAATTACCTTCTGAATTTGTTGCCCCTGTGCTAAAATTCCGGAGAGCAACAGACATGAAGATCCACATTGGAAGCTGAATCCAGATCAACACAGTGGCTTTGAAAGGGTGGCAGTTATCCCGAACATATAGCTCTGAAACAAACCTCCTCATATTCTTTAGATAAGTGAGCCTAGATTGAGGGAAGGGGAAAAAGGGGAAAAGAGAAAATGTCATGAGGCCAGGCGTCGTGGGTCATACTTGCAATCCTAGCACTCTGCGAGGCCAGGGCGGGAGGATCACTTCAGGTCAGGAGTTCAAAACCAGCCAGAGCAAAAGCGAGACCCGTCTCTACTAAAAATAGGAAAAATTAGCCAGGCAACTAAAAATAGAAAAAATTAGCTGGGCGTGGTGGCGCTTGCCTGCAGTCCCAGCTACTCGGGAGGCTGAGGCAGGAGGATGGCTTGAGCCCAGGA
>NW_012152396.1:3243761-3247689 GCF_000956105.1 Propithecus coquereli
CCTCTCACCTTAGCCAGGATGTAGTGCTGGTAGGCCGCCAAGGGCAGCGTGACGGCGCCGCGCAAGGCCACAGTGGTGAGCAGAATGCTGCCCCACCATGGCAGGCCCGTGGCGGCGTGCGCCCCAAGCAGCACTGCCTCGGCGCCCCGCACCGGCGCCGAAGCGGCCAGAGCCTCGTACCAGCCGCCCGCGCCAGCGGCAGAGACTGATGCCACCGCCCACACGGGGAGAGCGGGGGCCTTGGCGCCACTCGGCGGGGCCGGCACCAGCGGCAGGCCCCGAGCCCTAAGCTGCAGGGTGGGCAGCGGCCGCAGCCAACGGCCGCCAAGCCGGTGCAGCATGTCTGCGCTCCGACGAACCTCAGGACACCGGCCTCACAGACCAGCGACAAGCGCCGGTCGGCCAAGACCGCCGCGCGCATGCGCCAGCGACACGGGGCATAAAGTGCGGGCGAGCCAGCCCGCAGCAGCGATTGACCTTTCCAGTCAAGCCGGTGACGTCTGCGACGCGCGGAAATTACGCAAGAGAAAGGGAAGTCCCGCCTTCACCACGCGGCACCGGGTAGGCCTACTGCGCACGCGCGAAACTTTCCCGCTGCTGGGGTGGAGCTACTGAGAGACCGGACCGGAAGTGCGGCGCCAGGGGCCGCTTCCGCTGTCCTAGGCGGGGCGGGCTGTTCTCTAGGCAGCGCTCGCCTTGTGTCATTAGTCTGCAGTGTGTACCTTTCTGTTCTTTTTCACCCAGCTAATAGTGTCATTTGTAGTGGGATTACGGTTGGTGGATAGTTTTTGTTACCAGGAGCTGCTCTCCCACCTTTTTACGTGCACCCGATTGCTTCCGCTATAGATTATGATAGATTATAGTGCCCAAGAGTCAACACGTGGCTGAAATGCCGGCTTGGAGAGCGACACGCGTTTTTGACCCTGAGTATTAAACAGCATCCCTAAGGCACAAGGTCCGTCTGTTGCAGTTATTTTTTTCAACCCCACCTGCAAACTGAGTTTCCTTGATGTTTTATCTTCCATTATAAATAGCAAAAATCTTTTTTGTTGTTGTTGAGACAAAGGCTTGCTGTATCACCCGGCTGGAGTAAAGTGGCACAATCATAGCTCACTGCAACCTCCAACTCCTGGGCTCGAGCTATCCTTCTGCAGCAGCATCCCACGTAGCTGGGACTAGAGGTGCTCACCACCACCCCCAAACTAATTTTTTTTAAAAAAATTTTTTGTAGAGGCAGGGTCTCACTGTGTTGCCCAGGCTGGTTTTGAATTCTTAGCCTTGTGATCCTCCCTAAGCCTCCCAAAGTGCTGGGGTTACAGGCGTGCGCCACTGTACCAGCCTTGAAAATCTTACAGGTAATGTAAGATTACACTCCCCTGATTTAAAGGGAATTATCGCTGGTAGCACGGTGAATTCTTTACTAGAGCCTACTTGTATCCTATATAAGTTTTGAAGAAGTAAACAGCAACATTAGAGGTCTTCTGGTTAAAAGGAATACATCTAATCTACATGGACTATATGCGTTTTATAAATAGTTTTGTGTTCACGGCAACAACAAATAAACTGGAATGACATGGAGGAATTTCCTCACAGAAAGGTCATCTCTAGACCTAGAGGCCAAAATGTGTTCGAGGAGTAAAACAATGATTTTTGAAAAGGAAGCCTCCAACAAATGTTGGGTAATATCAAACTACAGCTACTTTTGTTCTCCCTACTTCACTGTGCATCTAACCAAAGGTACCAGAGAACTTTTTTCTCTGGATTCTGGAAGTCAACTTCCTTCAAAACTGGCTGATAAATCCATATATGAATTTTTATGTGTCTAAACATATAATATATGCTATATAGAGACTTTTTCTTAATGAAAAGGCCTATCAATTTCCCTATCCGTTCATTAAGTTAAAAAAAGAAACCAACTGCTACTGACTACTGACTTAACACATTAACTGCCATGTGAGTTGTATTTAACTCATGCAACTTTTGAGCCCTGGGGCTCATGATGCATATGTAAATCACACTGTCTCTTTACCTTGGGAGTTCCGTGGTACACAGGGAACTCATGCTGCCATGCTGTAGCATACATGTTATGGGATGGGTGGCCCCTTGGCCCCTGCAGTTGGTTCCTGAAAAATCTTGCTCTTATTGTTACAATTAATATTGACAATTTTATTGCATGTAATTCATGCACAGAAAACAATAACAAAGTTTTCATTAAATTAGAAAGGATCTTTTGTTTTCAAAGTTTTTATTCTATTTTCATAATAAAAAATAAAACACTGCAGCACCAAAGAAAAAAAATTTTTTTCTAGTGTGGCAGTCAGTGTGTTAAAGTGGAACAAATTCAGTTTTAAGTAGAAATTTGTTCCCCTAAAAATTGTGGGAGTAAGGAAACGACATCCATGCTGCTGCATCCCAACCTTCCAGAGAACTGATGACATTGAGAATTAGCCCTTTCACAGTGGCACTTAGCTGAACTTTTCATATTAGAGAGAGAGGGAAGTTGTTTGAAAATACAAACCAAACCATATTTATGCATTCAGTGTTCATAATCTACATCGAGTTTTTTTTGTGTGTAGTTTTTATTATGCTGTTTTTCTTTTCTTTCTTTTTGTTACGGCAACCTGAACAGATAAACCGAGAGTTATAAAGCTATTCTTCAAATCAATCAGTCTTCATTCTGTGGAGCTACATCAGGGGTCAGGACTGGGATCTCAACTAATGTAGGTCCACCTTTTCTGCTATATAATGCAGTCAGATATTATATTCTTATTTTAAAAAGTAGTCCCTTAAGTTTGAATATTGTGATCTAAATAAAATTTATGATTATTTAATTTCTGCTCATTTCATATTTAGATGTGTATGGACACATTTTTTCACATCCCCTAAAAACACATTTCTTAATCCATTTAATAGGGATGATTAGAACTTGCTATCTGCTTGGGAGAGAATGTTGGGGAAGTATTTGTCAATTATAAAGCCCAATACAAAAGTAAGGTATTATCACTAATGTGTATGTACTGTTCATCCGACATTGTGGTATCTTGTATCTTCTGAGTTGCAGAGTACAGTAAAAAATGACCATAGAAATAATGAGTAAACCAACTGAAAATATTTGTCAACTCTTTGCAAATGAAGTTGTGCAACATATTAAAACATTTTTAAAGGTTCAACATTTACAACAATCTTATTCCTGTCTTTAATGCTAGTTATGTCAGTTTTTTCTCAATTTCATTTAAATTCTTTAAAAACAGAACTATATGTCACATTTTCTTTCTGCAGTCTCTGAAATTCTTATCCATCATGGTGCTGAACACAAAAAGGGAGTTTGCCATGGACTGAATGTTTGTGTCCTCCTAAAATTCATATGTTGAAACCCTAATCCCCAATGTGATGGTATTGGAGGTGGGGCCTTGGGAGGTAATTTGGTAAGAGAGCTTTCATGAATTGGATCCCATATAAGAAGGGATGAAAGAGAGATGACCTCTTTCTGCCCCATGCAAAGAAATGGAAAGAAGACAGCCATCTGCAAACCAGATAAAAGGCAAACGAGGAACTAATAGGCGAGCACTTTAGTACTGGACATTGTAGCTTTCAGAACTGTGAGAAATAAATTTCTGTTGTTTAAGCCCCCTAGTCAGTAGTATTTTTGTTACAGCAGCCTGAATTAAGACAGTGTTCAAATTTTGAATATAAGCTATCATCATCATGTACATTCACATTTCTCATTTCCCAAATATGCCCTCTGAAATCTTTGTCAAAAAATCCTTTAAAAAAATAAATTTTCACGAGCAGTTGTTAAAGTGATCCCTTGGAATCAGATTTAGGTTTATTTCTTTTTCCTTCTTATTTAAGGCATTACTTTTCAAAACCAAAGCTACCTAATGTACAATTAGCCTTTTTCCTCTTTATTGAAAAACATCCTCGTGTT
>NW_012152396.1:3258967-3261928 GCF_000956105.1 Propithecus coquereli
TTTTTGGCCTATGGCTGTATTTTTCAGACTTCTCTGAACAGTAAAATTTTAAAATTACAGGTTTCTCAACTTTCAATTTTTATCAAATAAAGACATGAAGCTATTGCAATGATTTTTTTTTAAATGTCAGGTCTTTTTAACACCAAATAAAGATGGGACACAATCTCACGTTAAACATAGTTGGCAATTTTACAACTACATAGCTAGAAAAATATATGGATAAAAATAATAATATATATAACGCATATTCAAACTACAAAGCCCTTATTTTTCCCATTGCTATGAACGGAATACTCTGTTACGGTCTAGTAAGAATCAGAAGTTGGAAACTGATGAAGTAGTAGCTTAGCTGACTGAAGCAGGAGGACCTGGAAGTTCCTGGTGAATGGCTGCAGGCATTGTTGGGTGTAGTCAAGCACCCTCAGACAAGGGCTTTCCAAGAGCCCAGGCAGATAACTGCACAGGATAACCACAGTCGATAGACAGCACCTTGGCTATCCAAGCTTCCACTGTGGCACTTATGCTTTCTACCTTCCCTTTCCTGTGCGCTATTGCCTGCTGCCTCTTTTCAAAAGGGTCAAGTTTGAAAACAGCCTGTGTCATTTGTTCACCAATATCACAACAGAATGGCAAAACTATCCTCATCCTGTGAAGACTTCCCTGACGTTCCTTGTACATAATTTTTATACAGTATTTAATTCAATGCCATCATTATTTGATTACAGGTCTGTCTTTTCAGTGGGCTGGAGTCCCTCAAGAACAGGAACATGCTCTTCTTATCTTTGTTTCTCTATTTCTTTGCTTTCACTCCAGTATATAAAACTATCATGCCGTACAGTGACTTATTAAAATGTGAAAGATTAAATAACTACTTTACTGTCAAAACGCCAGAATACCAAAACCTGTAATTAACATCACCATTTACTCATTATATATATATATTCATGCTCTTACCTGCAAAAAATTATCTTACCTGGCAACTCTTTTGGACCACCCCAACTGATTTGCACGAACTGCAACTTCTTGGTTAAGATGCCTGGCAATGTTTTTAATTTCTGGCTGCAAATTTTCCACCTAGCTAAAGAAAAAGTAGAATTTGTTATGAGCACATAAAGAATCTTCATTCATACTCAAAATTTTACTCTCTATTCCCTCAACTCATTTAAAAAGGCGGTCCACTGATCATGTCAAGAAATCTAAAGTCTAAGCAATAAGATGTTAATTTGCTTAAAAGGTTCTCAGTCACAACCAAATTCAAATTGTACCCTTAGCTGTGTCATCCTGGGCAACTAACTTAGCCTCTAAAATTCTGCTGCCCCACATATAAAATACATAACAGCACCTACTTCACAGGGTTGTAAGAATTAAATGAGAACTGCATCCTGGGTTTCACTGCCTCATCCCTAGATATCCTGGTAACATAAACGGAGGAGAAAACGGCAGTCTATTAAGAGTCCTTATTAGACTCTGATAGCCACAAAATCAAAACTAAAAACTGCATTTATTCCTGCCCTGTGTTAAATCTTTCTGTAAAGTAGCTCACTGCCTTAATGCTGCCCTTTGTGTTTCTTCCTAATACCCTGAAAATATGAAAGCCACTATTTTTGAAATCTCACATTTCAATAATCCCTTATTGTTTTCAAAGCACTCTAGCCCATATTATCTGAGTTTATCTCATAGCGTTGTAAAGTAGGCAAGGAAGGCAAAGCTATCCTGATTCCACATAGAGAATAAGCACTAAAAAGTGAGTGCAACTATCCAGGCACAGGCTTGTAGGCGGGAGGACCCGGATATGAAATGAAGTTCACAAATTACTAGCTTAGCAGTTTTTTCCTAATAAGAAAGATCAATTGGAATACTCTGGGATGAAAGATGCTGCAGACATACTGGCTGTTAAAACTTTTAAAACGGTAATTCTATAGGTGTCTCCACCCAGTTTCTTCTGCTACTGAATCCTCTGCCTCAATTCTCTCGAGAGCAAGTTCAGTAGCCACTTGCGCTACGAGCACGAATCCAGGAGCGCAAACGAAATGAGGCACACCTGTCACCAAACATTTCTTGTTTAACATATCAAATGCTAGTTACATTTTTTGGCAATAAAGTGGCCACGATTAATACTAAGCACTCGGCGGGCAGTATCGGGGGATGACAAACCCCGGCTGGACGTCACCCATCCTGCAGCACCGAGGTGCACGCGCAGCGCACACCCCCGGCTCGGGGCCTCTCACCTTAGCCAGGATGTAGTGCTGGTAGGCCGCCAAGGGCAGCGTGACGGCGCCGCGCAAGGCCACAGTGGTGAGCAGAATGCTGCCCCACCATGGCAGGCCCGTGGCGGCGTGCGCCCCAAGCAGCACTGCCTCGGCGCCCCGCACCGGCGCCGAAGCGGCCAGAGCCTCGTACCAGCCGCCCGCGCCAGCGGCAGAGACTGATGCCACCGCCCACACGGGGAGAGCGGGGGCCTTGGCGCCACTCGGCGGGGCCGGCACCAGCGGCAGGCCCCGAGCCCTAAGCTGCAGGGTGGGCAGCGGCCGCAGCCACCGGCCGCCAAGCCGGTGCAGCATGTCTGCGCTCCGACGAACCTCAGGACACCGGCCTCACAGACCAGCGACAAGCGCCGGTCGGCCAAGACCGCCGCGCGCATGCGCCAGCGACACCGGGCATAAAGTGCGGGCGAGCCAGCCCGCAGCAGCGATTGACCTTTCCAGTCAAGCCGGTGACGTCTGCGACGCGCGGAAATTACGCAAGAGAAAGGAAAGTCCCGCCTTCACCACGCGGCACCGGGTAGGCCTACTGCGCACGCGCGAAACTTTCCCGCTGCTGGGGTGGAGCTACTGAGAGACCGGACCGGAAGTGCGGCGCCAGGGGCCGCTTCCGCTGTCCTAGGCGGGGCGGGCTGTTCTCTAGGCAGCGCTCGCCTTGTGTTATTAGTCTGCGGTGTGTACCTTTCTGTTCTTTTTCACC
>NW_012152396.1:3272253-3274336 GCF_000956105.1 Propithecus coquereli
TATGTGATAATCTCTTTGCAACTTAAAATTTTAACGTACTATCTGCTAACCAATAGAATATATAAAGCCTTTCATAATTTTAGCCCCAAACCATTGCCTTTGGTAACATTTCCCAAATCCCTCTGCTATATTTCAGCTATATTAAATTTCCCTCAATTTCCTTCACTGCCCATATTCACCATACTTTCTTTCTATCATGATTTACCTATGTCCTACCTGTCTGGGCATTTCATAAACACTAAATAAATGTTTGTTCACTGAATTCCTTACCGTTTGAGGGCCATTATTTTCCGTGGAACTTGAAACCATCTTTATCAGTGAGTTCCAAGAGGGGTCCGCAGCATGAGGGCCATTAAATATGGGTCCTCCAGCACCATCAGGGATAGGTGCTACTGGAGGAATCATTGCATTCCCATATACAGAAAAAGGCATACCCTTAAAAAAGGAAACAAAAAAGATTAACATTCAATTCACTGTTTGCTTTTCCTAATATAAGCAATAGGCTTAAAATTAATATTTGAAACTTCACCTCATTCTGGGAATGTGTAAGTTACCTAAGGAATCTAAAAATTATTTTCCATTATATGATTTCTTTTAACAATAGATTATACATAAGCATACTACCTCCAAAATATTTTGGTTAAAAAAAAAAAACAACAAAACCCTCCCCTTAAATAACTGGGACAAAATCAGGACACATAAATAATGAAAATGATTATTTAAATGAGCATTACCCCAACTTTAGGAAAGTCCATATAGCCTGCAGGAACATGCTGATGGAATGTACCAGAAGGAGTTACAATTCCTGTACTATCTCGCTCCATTGCTTGATGCTGTGAAAATACTCCTGGATCAGACATTGGTCTGTGAATCATAGGATTTCCCATCCCAGGGTTACACCAGTCTACTTTGTCTGAGGGAAAACGGAGAGGCAGAAATAAAAAATTGGTGATACTTTGAAATCAAAGGACAGCAAAATAAAATATTTTCTATTTTTCTATTATTTTCCACAGTGAATTGTGAATTATTTCAGAATAATGGACTATTTTTATATATTTACAGCTGTATTTCCATGTTTGTACGTAATGATAAAATGATCTAAACACTTGGTGTTACAACACAAAAGAAAAAAAGCTAATATAAAACCTAAAGTGCCTCAAAGGAAATATCAACATCTTCTAATAGGATGAAATGAAGAAAAGAATATACTTGTATTAGAGCACTTTCAGAAAGCAATCATAAATAAATGTAATGGCAAAGATCACATGGGAACAGAACTCTTAAAAAGAAGTAATTAAATAGTCAAAACAAAAAAATAGGAATATAGATCTTTTTAAAATGACTACAAAAGGTAAATACTGTTTACAATATAGTTGAGTACATAAACTTAATTTCTGGTAAGAAGGAGAGCATATCCTACCTTGATTGCCACCAATCCCTTCAAAGGACCAGATGCCACTATGCCCTACTGATGTAGACAAATTACTCCCAATAACAGATGGAGCTGAAGTTCCAGTTTGCCTGATACGTGCAGAACGTTCAGTCCCGATAGGGACTGGAACTTTCCTGTCCTGAGAGACGTTGCTGGGCTTTTCTGACCCTAAAGGTACTGATGAAGGGGCAGGAGACGGTGCACGAACTCCAGAGGGTACTGACTGTGCAGAAGAATCTGGAGAAAAGATATTTTGAAACAGAAATAGGTCATTTATAGAACATGTGATTTTACAAAACCAAATTTTAAAATCTTTTTTAAAAAACTTAAAAAAAACCTGATGCATAATAGATGTACGTAGTTTCAGGGTACATGTGATAATTTACTACATCATATAATTTGTAAAAATCAAACCATTGTACTTGGGCTATCTATCACCTTATTTGTCTTTTCTTTATGCTAGATCCATTCAAATTCTAGCTATTCTGAAATATACCAAATCTTAAGACCAAATTCTGAAGACATCTTAAATATGCACTCTCTCAGAAAAAACAAACATAAAAGTAATGGTTAAGTAATAAATTATGCATATTTAAAATCTGGTTAAACTTCATGAGGTAGGAGGTAGAATATAATATCAATGCTGCAAAG
>NW_012152396.1:3274386-3275720 GCF_000956105.1 Propithecus coquereli
CAATATATTAAGAGCTTGTATATGCTGACTGGGAACAGTGGTGGCTTTTTAAGTTCTCAGAGAATCTAAACATTTTATAATTAGAAGAAACCCCTGGTGATGATGAAGATGCTTCATCTCTCTATAGCAGCCATTACAGTGAAAATCTTTACAAAATTTTTTCACTATCAGCAAGAGAATTTACTGGTACTAGTGATAAAGGTGAGGAGAGGAAAAAAAGAGTGAAGAGATAAGTGTGTATTAGTTTTACAAGTGTGAAAAGGTAATAAAAAGACATGAAAAAGTCAGAAATTTCTTCTTCTATATGTGCCTTGCTACAAACAAACCCAAAAGAGAGCAAGATGGGTATTTTAAAAGCCATTTTAGGGAAACATCCAGTGATAATGCCCATTATTTTACTTTATACTTAAATTACACAAGTAGAAAAGTTATGCTTATTAATAGTTTAATGTATGAAGGAAACATCCAGATTTCTGAATATGAAGGTACATATCTCACATTAATTTAAGTCTACATAAAGTAGAGCCTCTATACTGACATATTGAAATTTACTTTCTGCTTAGCCTTTTCTGTTATGTAAACAATTGTACATTTATTTGCCATTCTAAAACTTCAGGATCAAGTTTACATAATTTTGCTAAATTTCCGTGTTTGCTCAGAAGCAGTTTACAGTACTAAACCAACCAGCCAAAGAACAGCTTCAACAGAAAGTTATGTCCAAAGGGGAAAAGGGAAAGAAAAAAAGAAAAATGATAAGAAAAATGCTAACTAAGGTAAAACGGATGATGATGGGGAATGGGCAGTCACAAATGTTCACAGAAAATAGGTCAGTTAGTAAGTTCTTCTGCAAAAAGCCTACACACTTCAGTCAAGCACATCAGTAGAATGATTTGGGAGCATAAATTTTTTTTCGGCCACTTGTGATTTCCTCTGAATGAAAAGGAATCTGCAGGCTAACAAGCTGATCCTCATCAGCCAAGCTGGTTCATATGCACACTGTTCATGTGAGGTGCCCAGGGTCCAGTCCACACCTATGGATACAGAGCATGCATTTTATTAAATATGAATTTAACATATACTGGATTAAAATAAAACTCTTAAAAACTAAGAAAGTGCTCCTAGTATCTATTATGGACTGAAACAGCTAAATCTCATTCAATTTCCAACATACTAGGAAATAATAGGACAAAACAATGATAAAACCACTTTTAAACTGTTACTTTCCTTCCTTTCTTCTTATCCCTCAAATAGAATCTGATTTACCACCATTTAAAAAAATCATCACCTGAGCATACAGAGATTTATGTTTGTAGAAGGAAAATAAGTCAATGATA
>NW_012152396.1:3280217-3282475 GCF_000956105.1 Propithecus coquereli
GGGTAGGTATGGACAACAAAGCTGGAGATTTAATAAAGTACGAGGCCATTTTTTTCTCACACTTCTGAAAACAAGAAAATAGAAATTCTAGTGCCTTTAAGCTACAAAAGATATCCTGATCCACTTACCCCTTCTGAAAGTTCAGGCAAACTCATTTCACTTAAAAACACACAATAGAACTACAGTTGAATTCCACATAAACCTATTAATTAAAAGATAAAGAGACCTATAGCATCCCTACAGACCATCGAATCACTCCAGAAAGAAAGCAATAACCTGAAATTCCGAAATGAACAAAAAGAGAAAGATGAAAGAACAGCACAATTCAGAATTAGCAAAAATGAAAACAAGACAAAACTTAGGAAGGTATTAAAAGACTATTTCAGAAAAGGCTGAATGAAACTACAAGGAACACAAGGACATGTAAACACAAGTGATAAATAATAAAAGTTTGTGGTATTTTTCTTAAAACATTTTGAAAGGGCACACTTAAATCCCTGAGAAAATAATCAACCCACAGGCAGACAGGAAGGAAGGAAAGAAGGAAGAACAAATGAACTCTACCCTGGGAGACTGCCCGAACCTGTGTTGGATCACTTTTCCTTTCCTTTCCCGTATCCTTCTAAAAACAAGCAAAGCAAATAACAGCCCTTAACATTGTATTTAAGCGAACACAGTACGGGCCTTGCCTGCTGACTTGCGCCACTTGAGATTTACCCTTTTCACAGATTTTGCCACTTCACTAGCCACAGTTTTTATCAGATGACCCTGTTTTCTGCTCCCTTCCTGCATGCCCACTGGACCTAGGACTAGGCACCTGATCCAAGAATGATCCACTTTAGGCTAACCAGTAATCTATGACTGACATGGCCTGACCTGAACATATGAACTGACCCAATTACATTCTTCATTCAGGAAGGGGCAGTTGATAAACAGAGAAGAACTGGTTTAAGTAACTATGACATTGAACCATTGAGGACCATATGTAAGATGAGATGAAGCAGCCTAGGTGTAAAGAGAGCAGATTGGAAGAGAGTCACAAGAAAGAGACCATAAATTCTCTACGACAATAGTCCCCAACCTTTTTGGCACCAGGGACCATTTTCACGGAAGACAATTTTTCCACAGGACTGTGGGGGTGGTGGTTTCCGGATGATTCAAGCACGTGTACTTTATTTCTATGATTATTACATTGTAATATATAATGAAATAGTTATACAACTCACCATAGGTTGGGGACCCCTGCTATAAGAGACAGATGGAGAAACCAGGTATCCCTAAGTCCGGGATGGTTCTGAAGATGGTCCTGCATAGCCTTGTAGCAAACATCATTTACCTTAATTAAGATGCCTTGGGTGGGTCTATATTCTTTGTCATGAAAAGAGCCTAACTGAAATACTTTTCTCATTTGTTTTTATAATTTCTTTAATTAGACAAAAAAGGCAAAATTTAATTCGGCCATGTCATTTTATTATAATCCAGCTTATATGTTACAGAAAAAACAGGTTTTAGAGGATGGGGCAGAGCTACATTTTGTGTGGCCTTAAGCTTATACAATTTGGGGAAACACTTCAGAAAACGAATGCAAAATTACAAATATAAAATCATGTACAGCACTTTGGAAGGGGCCCATACAAATGAGGCGCCCTAAAGCTTAAGCTTCATTAACATTGTGGTAAATTCACCTCAGTTTAGAAACGGTAACAAGGTCCAGAGTTAAAATTGAAAGAGCAATATAACTTACAAATTAAAAAAAATGCTCCTTCTACAGTAAAATTACACTGTACTTTCCTTATGGTTTAGTTCAGTGTGCATTAAACATACCCTAAATTTGATCAGGAAGAAATAGAAGGAAAAAAAAATTAAGAGGCATTCTAGCAAACAACTGGCCTGTAGTTTTCAAAAAAGTCTTTTTTGAAAGATGAAGACTGAGAGAACAGCTCCAGATCGTTTGAGACTAAAGAGATGAGAATTAAATATAACTTTCAGAAAAAAAATAATTTTACACACACACAGGGATAAATGTGGGAGAAGAGGGGAATGCAGTAACACATTATCAATTGGTGAATCTGGGAAAAATATACAAGGGCTCTCTGTGCTACTCTTGCAAGTTTAAAATTTCTATAAAAAAAGTTAGAACTGAGAGAAATAATCAGATATGATATGTGAAGTTTGCAGGTTCCTGGTTAAAGAGGGAAAATCTATAAAAAATGTCTTGGGACAATTGGGGCTATTTTAATATGGTGTGTACATCAGAT
>NW_012152396.1:3282525-3283769 GCF_000956105.1 Propithecus coquereli
ATTTATTTTTTTTGAGACACGGTCTTGCTCTGTCACAGGGGCTATAGTGCAGTGGCGTCATCATAGCTCACAGCAACCCCAAACTCCTGGTGGGCTTGAGCGATCCTCCCGCCTTACCCTCCTGAGTAGCTGGGACTACAGGCACGTGCCACCACGCCTGGCTAATTTTTTCTATTTTTAGTTGTCTGTGTAGGATAATTTTTCTATTCTTGTAGAGACATGGTCTTGTTCTTGCTCTGGCTGGTCTTGAACTCCTGGCCTTAAGCAATCCTCCTGCCTTGGCCTCCCAGAATGCTAGGATTACTTACAGGCATGAGCCACCTTACTCGGCCTAACAATATTTAAATGAATTAACCCTTGACATTAAGCAAATTATAATAGGAGAGCAATGAGAAGACAAACAACAACAACAACAAAATGGAGGTGGGAAAAATCACTGCCTGTACTGGCTGTTCCCAAACTATAGTCCTTGGGAACACTTGCTCTCTTTTATGTTACGATGAAAACACAAGGGGATTCAGGTATCTAATAATTTGGAAAATCTAGGTAATTAAAAAAAATGTTTCTTTAAATCAGGACTTTACAGAACCTGATCAAATACCAATAGGAAGTTATGCCTCATTGCCCAAGTTTGCGTTATCTCATGGATATTCCGCAGGACATGCTTTTGGTAATGACAATATCTAAGCTGCACTCATCAAAACAAGGTAGAGTTCTTAATACAGCCAATTTGAGAGTATTCATTAGTGATTCAACTCTTTATCGAGAAAAAACAAAAGCCCAAAATTATATTTCATGTGAAAAGTTTAAATATTAAGCACATTTAAATTTAAATGATGTAAATGGTAGAGGTACGTGAAGATTAAAAATCAAAACTGTATCCTGCAGATTCACAATTCACTGCCAAACTATATGCCCCAGAGACAGTCATTTAACAATACTTTTCCATTTAACCATTTATACATTTCAGTTTTCTGTATGTATGTAAAAAAGGGTTTCGGATAGCTAATAAATCTGCAAAATCTATCAATCGATCACATACACACACATATGAAAGCACAATAAGCACAGTGCTTCTATTTCTTAAGGCACTTTTTAGGGAAATTTGGGAGGCAAAGACAAATTCAGTTATGCTGTTAGCCAGAATATGTTTCAAAAAGACTTCTCCATATATTTCAGAATTACATAGAGCTGGTAAGTGCTGTTGAAATCAATTCCATCTTACTAGTGCTCACAGATGTCTA
>NW_012152396.1:3287095-3292482 GCF_000956105.1 Propithecus coquereli
AGGCTGAGGCAGTAGGATGGCTTGAGTTTGAGGTTGCTGTGAGCTAGGCTGATGCCACGGCACTCTAGCCTGGGCAACACAGTGAGACTGTCTCAAAAAAAAAAAGTAGAGAGAAAATAAATGTAACGAAATGTTCAACATAATTGGTAAATTTAAGTGAAGGGAATAGGGATATTCCTTGAACTATTCTTTAACTTTTCTATAGGTTTGAAATTTTCTGTAACAAAAAAGTTGTTAGCAGGTAGCAACAATGAAAGCAATTTTAATGGTCTCAATGACATCTTGTATCAACAATGTAGCAATGTATTAAAAAAGCATGTATTCAATAACCTAGCCTAATTTGGTTGCATTATTACAAAAAGCACAATATTTCTTCAATGAAGGCATACATCAAACCCCTGGGAAAACAACCTGTCATACCTGTCAATTTTATCTCAGAGTTTCTGAAATAACGTGTTACTAAAGTAATAAACAGTGATATCAATAAGTGTGTTTTTGGAACCAGCCCTGCTCAGCATCCGCAGGGGGCCGGTTCCAGGGCTACCACGGATACCAGAATCTGTGCATATGCAAGCCCCTCAAGCAGGACCCGCAGAACACACAGATAAGAAGAGCTGGCCCTCTACGCACACAAGTTTGCATACTGTGAATACTGTATTTTCAGTCTCGGAACCCGCCCCTCCAGAGGACCCACTGTATTTATTTTTAAAAATCCGCATATAAGTGAAGCACAGTTCAAATCCAGGTTGTTCAAGGGTCAACGGTACTTAAAAACATTCTCTGCTCTGAGAATTCATTCTCTTTTTAAGATTAACTACCAAAATATTTCAGGTAACACTTATCAATGAACAATAATGTTGCAATTTTAATTCCCTTTCTCTTTTTTCCTATTTTTTATGAACATGAAAATCAAAAACCGTATTTGTTTTTATTTATAAATAGGTGAATATAAATCACCCGTAAGTAGACATTTTAAGGAAAATGTTCATTCCTGCGATGGTTTAGTTTCAGTTCAACACAGAAGACACTGCCTCAAATCTGTTACATATTTAGGGATAAAAATTTTAAGAGCGTAAGAAAAAACCATGAGGAATAAAGTCATTCTAAAAATATAATACATTTCAGACTTTTTAATCAGTGGCTATTTATAAAAATGTTTATTCCTCTGTTTCCATTCCATTAGTCTTGACTATATTCAAGACTTAGCTGTAACTCTTAAATCATCTTTTACTTTCTCTTTTTCCAGGTGTCACTATATAGTAGCACACTTCTATTTTTCTTTTTTTCTTCTTGGTTTCAACACAACAATCATTATACATAGTGGCGTATTTCTAAAACTATTAGAAAACGGGACTTTTACTGTCATTATCATCACCTTCGTCCTTATCATCAAAATGAAAAAAAAAAACAAAAACCTGTAACATCAGCAGATAACACGTACCTTAT
The DNA here is from genome assembly GCF_000956105.1 of Propithecus coquereli. Classification (NCBI taxonomy): domain Eukaryota; kingdom Metazoa; phylum Chordata; class Mammalia; order Primates; family Indriidae; genus Propithecus; species Propithecus coquereli. The sequence goes on from NW_012152396.1 coordinate 3,288,542, forward strand.
CTCATTTATTAATCCTGTGTGGTGGATATTACAAGTCAGAAAGTTGATGTTCACTAAAGTTATATACCTAAGCTCACATAACTGTTTATATTAGGATTATACTGACAAAGGCATGGGGTGGGGGACTAACTTGAATAGTACTTAAACATTCAATAAATAATAATAATAATAATTAACATGTAGTTAGTGCCTATATTACAAAGAGCCCTTTGGTAATCCTGACTATTTAACTTTTCTCTTAGGTTTTAAAAATTATTATTGTCATATTCACCCTAAAATACCTTCAAATTTATGTCCCTAAAGAGAGAGACCACTGAATAGGATAAAATACCAATGTTTAATACAGACTGAATTACCTTCCATTCTTCAATGTACAGCTGTCAATCTTAATTTATTAAATAAATAAAATAATTATCCATATCCATCTAGAATACAGATACTTGTGTTGAATACAGCTTTAAATAACTGAGGCTATAAGCTTTTACTAGATATTTAGGACTAAAATGTGATAAGCAGCTATTTACTCCTTAGAGTTACATTTAGTTTAAGTATTCTATTTAATGGTTCATGTTTAAATAAGCTGGGCTACACAATAATGTTAATTTATATACCCTTCATCTCAATGATGACTCCTAGGAAATTTTTAACCTTTTTCAAAGATACATAAAGCATCTCCAATGAGAACTGCCATAGATTATTTTTTCTTCTCCTTTTGGTATACTATTTCTGAAATGTTTCTATATTTTTATGAGTCACTTTAAAAAAAAAATTCTTTTAGAGACCGGTCTCACTATGCTGTCCAGGCTGGAGTGCACTGGCTATTCACAAGAGTGACTACTGTACACTACAGCCTCAAACGATCTTCCCAGCTCAGCCTCCTGAATAGCTGGGACTACAGGCGCGTGCCACGGTGCCTGGCTTTAACAGTCACTTTGAATTTGAATCTTTATTAAAACCACTTCCTTTCGCTTAGGGACACCCATGCAAAGATAATTAATATTCTATGTGACTGTCGTTATTTGACAAACACAAGAAAAACTATACAATATATAAATTCACTGTAGGCCACAAATTACCTCATGTTTTAACTGGTAATGTATTTTGATATGTCTCTAAAATATTTAAATTTATTTACTCTTTCATTCTGTTAATCAGGTTCACTATTACCTGTTCTAGTACTGCTAGATGAAATTTGATAGTTTCATCCATAAAAATGGATTCTTTAGGCTGGGCGCAGTGGCTCATGCCTGTAATCCTAGCACTCTGGGAGGCCGAGGCAGGAGCATTGCTTGAGCTCAGAAATTCGAGACCAGCCTGAGCAAGAGCAAGACCCCATTTCTACAAAAAAATGCAAAAACTATTCGGGTGTGGTGGGGCGTGCCTGTAGTCCCAGCTACTTGGAAGGCTGAGCGAGGAGGCTCGCTTGAGCCCAGGACTTTGGGGTTGTGTGAGCTACAATGATGCCATGATGCCACTGCACTCTACCCAGGGTGACAGAACGGGACTCTGACTCACACACACAAAAAAAAAAGATTCTTATTATAATTCCTGAAAGGTAAGCAATTTTATGTTTTTACGTCAAAAACAAACCAACTCAGCCTGACTACGGAATCCTCTTAATTCAAGTTCCCTGTTGGTGACTGATTGTCCTTGGTTTGAAAATCTGTCACTGCTTCAAAAGCCTGATTAGTTAAAAACACACATCTGATAATGTGAAATCAGTTGTGATATTTATGTAGATGAGATTTAAAGGTGGACCAAAAGCATATTTAAACTAAAGGCTAGAAATCCTTATCCTTGGCAGCTGTATTCTCAAATAAAACTAAAAGTAAATGCAATTTAAGAAGAGGTACGAGGATATTTTTCCCTCAAAAAAAAATGATCCCTATTAGAAAAAACTTCAATATAATATTCTAGGTCTGATATAACCTAGGTTGTTTCCAATAATTTAAAAACGTGGAAATTCTTTTGAAATTCCAGCAACTGCCAAGAGTACAAATTATATTTTTACCAATATTAAAATTATGATGAAGATTAAAAGTTAAAAATCCCAAACATTAAAATACATAAAACTTTTTGCTTTTAAGAATACATATGCAAGCTCTTCTTACGGAATTATAGCATATAATACTCACCATTTGATGCTGATGAACATGGAGTCAACAAACTAAGTGGGGAAAAATGTTGTCTGTTAAAGTTAGCAGCTGTCGGTGCTCCTCCAAGGGGTGCCCCAGGTCCATACATCTGACCTCCTGAAAGGTTTGAGGCAAAGTTTCCCAAATGTGTAGAAGAAGGTGTTACAGAACCATATGGTGAGTCCATATTGACAATACCTATAATGTAGAAGATCACTGTCATTTAAATGCTTACCCCTAGGACAAATAATTGCATAAACCTAAAATTCTAAGAGGCCCCAAATATATCCAAAACTATTTTAGATTATTAAAAAAATTTCTCCTTGGTTACTTCTATCAGTCCATTGATTCATCATTTCTCTGTTTTATAAAGATTACTATAGAAGCAATAATTATCAAAAAAATATTTTTATATTTGCTCTTTTATTAGCTATTATAGAACACATTTAGATTTAATATCAATACTGTAACCTAAATGTTCAAGGCCCAAAGAGTGGTATAAAAGTTTAATTTTAAGAAACTATAGGAAGAAAAAAAAACCGTAGATACGCTTCTGTAATGTAGAGATCTGATGATTAGCATCTTAACCAAGTGGTCATGCTTTCCATGGCCAAAAGTAGGACAATCTGTCACTGAGTGTCTTCTGATATAATGCAGTTTGAGGTTCAAAACACTGCCTATATCATGCTCCTCCCAGAAATGTTTGACCTAGATCTAATCATTGAGAAAACAGCTGAATCTGAAAACATCTGTTAAGGACAATTAGACTCCTCAAGGGACTTAAATGTCAAGAACTGTAGAAGAAGGTAGTGGGATGTTTAGACTCTGGGAGGAGGATGAGGGGGGGCACACAAAAGGCACACATAAAATTTGGTTGAATCTTAGATGAAAGAGAAAAAAAGGAAAAGACACAGGCATAAAGGATATATTTGAATAAGGGGTATTTTATGTTCGGTATTATTACCAAATTAATTCTAATTTTCTTGAGTGTAGTAATGATGGTGTAGCTATGAAGGCAAACACTGGGAAGATGCCTAGCAAAGTAGGTAGGGGTAAAGTGTCATAATGTTTAAAATCTACCTTTTCATTATTTGATGGAAGGTAGGAAGGAAAAGAAAATAGAGATAGGGATAGACAGTGGGGGCAGAAGGAGGAAAGACAAAGAAGGAAAGAGAAGAGGAAAGCCAGAAAAGAAAGAAGAGAGGGGACAGAAAGGAAAGAGAGCAGCAGCAAAACAGGGAGAAAGGGAGAAAAAGAAAGGAGGGAGGAAGGAAGGGAAGGAGAAGCACAAAGATGGAGAGTTTCAAAAGATGTTAACAAGAGGAGAACATAAGTGAGGGAGTACACAGGTATTTACTATGCTGTTTATTCTGTTCCTTAAATTTTTATGTGGCTTAAAAATTTTCAAAATAAAATCTGAGTCTAAATGAAAATGGTCAAATTATTTATACAAGAAAAGTTAGTGAAGCAAAGAAATAAAAATATGCATGGAACACAAAATGAATTAGAAAAAGTAGAGAGAAATGAAAATTAGTATATCTTGAAGAAGTTTAGGAGAAAATAAAAGAGATGCTTCCTATGTAGTAAAAGATGAATATTTCTAATTCTAAATGACCTGAATCAAGCAATTGACTCTTAATTTAAACTTCAATGATAATTTTGGCTCTAATCAACTACACACCACCCAAAAAACTTCACCTCTCTTAATAGAGCTGGCGTTTTTTCTATTTATTTACACAAAATAAGAGTTTATTTCCTTTTTCTTTGAATCTTAATTTTAGCCATTCTCAATACACTTAGATTATC
>NW_012152396.1:3296124-3297231 GCF_000956105.1 Propithecus coquereli
CAGGGCCTTGCACTGCCTTGCCCAGGCTGGAATGCAGTGGCATGACCACAACTCAATGCAACCTTGAGCTCCAGGGCTCAAGCAATCCTCATGCCTCAACCTTCTGAGTAGCTAAGACTACAGGCATGCATCGCCACGCCCAGCTAATTTTTTTAATTTTTTGTAGAGACAAAGTCTCATTTGTGTTGCCCAGGCTGGTCTCAAACTCCTGGCCTCAAGCAATCCTTCTGCCTCGGTCTCCCAAAGTGCTGGGATTACAGGCATGAGCCACTGTACGATAATTATTATCACCCCTCTGGGAACATGTCTCCAAATGAGGAAGGAATCCTGATAATGCCAACAATAGCCGTTATAACATCAAACCCTAGTGTTTGATCTTTAGGAAGATACATGATTGCAAAGAAAGCCTTTCAGAAACCCCAGAGAAATACTATCCATAAAGACTATCTATTTCCCTCTTTTCTAGATAAGGCAGGTTGTAATTACCAAACTATCCCAGGGAAAAATAAGACAAAGGAGAAGACAATGAGTAGGAATATAAACATGATAGTTAACTGCCTCCTTACTTTTGAGGGGGGACGTAACTATCAGCCCTCAAATATACTGTAAAAGGGCACCTGCCTCTTACAAAGAAACTTATAACTGCCACTTAAAAACATATGAAACTCTTTCGAAGGAACTTAAATTTACGTTAAGGTAATTAAATACAGCTTCTTACAACCTTGTGATTTCTTAGAGTATCATCTTTATTTTATGGATAATCAGGCACAGACACATTAGGTAAGTTATTCAAGATAAGTTAAATTTTCAATTCGGAGTTAAATCTATTATTGAGCTCAATTCTAAAGAGACAATCTAAGAATAACAAATCTCAAAGGCTAATTTGAGAGAAAGATAAAAACTCACACTTAAAATGTGTTAGAAACTCCTTAAGTCTCAGAACAAATTTTTAAGAATGTTATACATTTTATATATAGAAAAGATGATCTAAACCTTTGCCACATGCACACACACAAACTTCCCATAAAACCCTCTAAAATATTTCCCAAGAGTATATTAACTAGAAAAAAGAAACTGTAAAGGTTATCTTCTCAAACACTAATAAAA
>NW_012152396.1:3297281-3300163 GCF_000956105.1 Propithecus coquereli
TATTTAAAAATGTAAAAACAGGCACCATAGTAACCACAGTGTGTCAACCTCTTGCATGGACTGTCTTTTATTACTTGAAATGCTCACATTAAAACGCAATAGTTCTAAATGCAAATTGGCATATTGGATTGGATCCTGCAATAGAAAAAGGACATTTCTGGAAAAACTGGTGAAATCTGCATAAAATTTGTAGTCAGGTTTGTAGTACTCTACCAATATTAATTTCTTAGTTTTAAAATATATCCTGGTTATATAAGATATTTACATTAGGGGAACCTGGGGAAATTATAGAAGAACTCTCCTATAAATCTAAAAATATTTCAAAGAAAAAAGCCAAACAAAAAGCACAGCCTACAATCAGAATATCTTTAGATCCTCTATAAATCAGTGTTGTCCAATAGAACTTTCTATGATAATGGAAATGTTCTACATCTTTGCTGTCCAATATGGTAGCCACTAGCCACAGGTGTTTACGAAACACTTGAAATATGACTAGTTTGACTGAGAAGATACATTTTTGATTTTATTTAATTTTCATTAATTTAAATTTAAATAGCAAACATGGCTAGTGGCTACCATATTAGACTATGTAGCCCTATATTTTTTCATTATTTTAAAAACAAAAAAGACAATCAGAAATGAAATCAAATTTTAAAAATCTGTTAGCTATTTTGATTTTCTAATAAAAGCAAACTTTTGGTGGCATTACTTTATTAAATTAAAACATAAGAGATCTTTTTTATTTCAAGAGAGAAATATATACCTGATTTTAAAAAAAATCTTAATTATGGGTAATTCTAGAAAAATCTACTGTAGCTTTTGAAAGATTAACAAAAAATCCACCATACTAAACACACATAATAAAATAGCATTTGAGGTAACTGAATACAACAATCTCTGTCCATGTCACCGTATAATAAAAACATTAGAAAATTACCAAGAATTTTCACACCAGCTGTATAAATGAGCAACCCCAGAATTAAGAAAATATAAGCTCACCTGAGGGACTTGGAGAGGGTCTCTGTAATGGTGGTCTAAAACCTGGAGCTTTGGAAGTATCAGACTGATGTAAAGGATCTGAATTTGGCAAATACGAGGATTTTCCTGATAGCATAGATTCTGGTGTTGACTGAGATGAAACAACAGATCCTCCCCAGAAGGCATGAGCAGAAGTAGGGCTGTTTTCAAACAATGTGTTAAAGGGCCCAAATGGTAAGGGGGCACTGAAATTGGGAGCAACGGGCTTATTTGCTGGATGTACTGAATTCTGACAAGCACTTTGTGTACTTAAGGTTGAAGGTAGCTGAACAGAAGAGGGAACGCTGTGAGGTCTTTTAATGTGATTGACACTGAGGACTGCAACAGATGAATTTTGCACTGGAGCTGGATTCTTGTGAGGGGCAGTTGTGCCATGAGAGGGTGGTCTAATAGGAGGGGTTTCCATTTTAGGAGCAGGCTGAGAGCATCCCATTTGTGTCTGAGGCATAGGGTAAGTCACTGGGGCAGTAGAAGGCACCGCCACTGGCGCAGAACTTGTTGTTGCTAAAGGAGGAACAGTCATTCTCACTTCCGAGGGAGGAACCTGAGACTGCTGAAGAGGTGGTCTTGGCTCCTGAGAAACAGATCCCGGAGGTTGTTGCTGAGTTGAATGAACTGATGAACTCCCAGAAGAACTGCTGCTGTGTGGAGGTCTATTGTTTGCTGTTTCTACTACTGGTGGACTACCTGCTTCCTGTTCAGAAGCTGCCCCTTTATTTGGAGATGCTGATCCACAATCCAAAGGGCTATTTCTAGAAACCCCTCCTGGCTGGGCTGGCGGTGATGGGGAAGATGGGGATGATACTGGATAGTGTTCTTTGGCAGTAGGCATAGGATATGTGGCATTTGTGGGTGCAGTGCTGTTGTTGCTTGCTGTGGTTGTGACTGTTGTGGTGGTGGCATTGGATGTCTTCACAACTGTGACAAAAAGCTGCCTTCTAACAGAAGGTGAACTTGGACCGCCATTTGTAGATGTACCAGGCACCGTTGAAGCTGATGAACTGGTTGTAGTTGTGGGACTTGAAGTTAAAGAACCTGCTGAATTCACCTGAGAACCACTGCTATTCTGATTGCTATGGCGAGGCACCATGTGAGGCTTAGGCGAGTTAGTAGCTCTGGCAGGGCTCAAAGGCCTGACAGGAAAAGGACCCCAAGTGGATTGAGCTGGTGGAAAAGTACCTCCAAAGTGGGTCATGGGCAACCTTGGTGGACGGATCTGCTGGAAAGTCTGAGCAGCAAGCAAAGCATGTGCAAACTGTGGTGGAGGATATGCTAATGGAAGAGAAACTGGAAAACCAGGCCTCACATTATTCACTGGGTTCTTAATGGTTTTGTGGGTGGATGCAGAAGAAATTGCAGGCACAGTGAGTGCTGTGGCAGTTTGAGATGTTGATGACAGAGCTACAGTCGTCATTTTAATTCCCATCAGGGAACTGTTAGCAGCAGTGGTGGTAGGTGCTGATGACCCTATTTTGGAATTTGCTGAGGAGCTTTTCAAACGATTCTTTGGAATAAGTTCATCAATTTCTTTGTCTGGATCCTTGATCAGAGCATTGATCAACTGAGTTGCTTGTCTTGTCGATTCAGTGCCACCCCTATAAGTTGACCAAACAAAAAAAAAAAAACTAGGTTGAATTTCCCCTACTTGTGAATATATAAAGCCTACATTCTCCTGTGTTTATGTGCTCAAGCACGTGTGTGTGTATGTGTGTATATATATATATGTATATATATACAGAGAGAGAGAGAATATGTATATGGAAAACAAGATGTATGTGTGTCTGTGTGTGTGTGTGTATACCTTGTCCTGCTTGTAAAAATACATTGTTTTGAGATAGATGAAA
>NW_012152396.1:3301591-3305603 GCF_000956105.1 Propithecus coquereli
AGAAAAAAGAAACTGTAAAGGTTATCTTCTCAAACACTAATAAAACTCCCATATAAAAAAAGTATACTATTAAACAAAGTTCCATTGAAAACTCAAGTGGACATATTTCGTTAAGCTATAGTGCAATACAACAGAAAGGAAGAAAACATTAAGAGACAAAGTTTTGCCTTATAGTTATTATCCGGTCTCCTGTCTTGTCTTTCTGCTTATCGATATCTATGTGTGCACCAGTGAATTCCCGAATAGCATTGATATTACAGCCTCCTCTTCCAATCACTCTGGATATCACAGTTGATGGAACAGATACTTTCTTTGACCTATTTAAAAGTAGTAAAGATAAATTAAGATAAATCATTAATATTAGTAGTTGTGACTTAAGAAAGAGGAAAAAGTATTACTAAAATGTTTTTCTATAAATACAGAATAGATTATCGTTAAATAAGCTCTTTTATCTACTCTTAATCTACACGAACAGACAAAAGGCAATTGGGAGCAATGGACAAGTAGACAGTTACATTTTACTATAGCTTCTCATCTCATTATCAAAGATGGTTTGCTTGATTATTATCCTTCACTTATATCTGTAAAGCACATATTATGTAGGCATGCACTGTGCTAATGCAGATACTAATGGCAAATAAGACAGGCATGAGTTCCTGCTCACATACATTAACTATGTAGATACAAAATAACAAAAACTACACCACCATGTCATGAGTGTTCTCATAGGGTATCATGAAGACACACTGGTCAGAGCATTTAATCTAGCCCAAAGAGTCAAAAAAGGTTTCTCATGGGTACATTTTTGGTGTTTTACTCACATTCTCCTTTTTATCCTCTAATACATAGCTGAAAGAATGACATTAAAAATTTATCATTTCCCTTCCTTCCTCTAGAGGCATTAAAATGACTGTCCACAAATATGAAAACTTGCTAAAGGACATTTCGTAATGTGAGGAAATAGAAAAGCTTACTAGAGTTTTTAAAAAACAAAACACTTAAAAAATTACATTTTAATTTTAAACATTCAGGTCCAGGAAAGGTAGATATAAATCTCTGATAAGCCAATAAAAGAATACTTCTAAAAGAAATATAGCATAGTTCTCAAAGAGAATCATTTATGCTTAAACAAACAAGTAAATTATTTATTTAGAATGCCAGATGAAGTATTAAATTAATATGTCATATTTTTAAAAAAGTAAGGCATGATTCCTGCCATTTTATATACAGAACTAAGTTTCTTGACAACTCTTTTTTCCCTAAAGGGCATGATCAGCCAATAATCATTATTATTTCCAAATTAGTTAAGAATTTCTTACATATCACGATATTAAATGCATATAGAAAAACTAAATTATCTCACTCTTGTATAGAGAATACTCTGATGATATGATTTCTATTAGTTCAATAGAGTGTGTATATAAATGAGTGTGTGTGGATTACGCCAGTCATCCCTAGCACTTGGGGAGGCTGAGGAAGGAGGATCACTTGAGGCCAGGAGTTTGAGGCCAGCCTGGGGAACATAGCGAGACCCCATCTCTAATAAAAAAATGTTTTCTTTAAACAACATTATCTGTGCGTGGTGGTATGCGCCTGTAGTCCTAGCTACTCGGGAGGCTGAGGCATGAGGATGGCTTAAGCCTAGGAGTTCGAGGTTACAATGAGCTATGATCACGCCACTGTACTCCAGCCTGGGCAAGAGAAAACCTTGTCTTAAAAAAACACAAATAAACAAAACAAAACAAGAGAGTATAAGGGATTACATCCTTTCTGGGGCTGAGGTATCTTATCTCCTTTTAAGTTTCCGGGATATTGTATTCCCACTCTTTGAAACATATTTTAAAAATCCTAAGCAAAATAAAATATTTTTATCCTGAAACCCTAAAGGTATGCCATGATTAAAAACAGGATTAGGTCAATAAGTTAAAACCAGTTCTTATTCATTCTTCAAATGTTTACAAGAGGCTTATGTAATACTTACACTAACATGTACTGATGTCTTCATACTGGGCTCTGGGATTACAAAGTTGAACGAGATACAATCTAAACTAGTTCTTCAGAAACTCTAATACTCATGGGGACCAAATACATACCTAACGTTTTATGTAAAATCTCGCAATTTTTAAAGTATTAATATATAATTTTTATTCATCTAAAATGTGGTGTAGCTCGTCTCTGTTGGCCAGATTTAGCCTTGAGCCAACAGTTCGTTTGCAACCTTTAGAATAGGAGAGGGAATTGTAAGGTAAACAACACTTCACCACTATGATATATAGCACATAAAAAGAATGAGGGAAAAAAAAAAATCAAAGAAATAATTACTCACCTTCTTACAACTTCTTTCCATCCTTCTTCCCTCTTTTGCCCACGCTTAGGACTTGCTACCGTTAACTTCCCATTTGGAGAGGAAAGAGGAGATGGACCAGATTTTGTGCACGTGGATAGAGAATTACTGGTCCCTTCACTGATAGTCTCTGACAATCTTTAACAGAGGGAGGAAAAGTACATTAAATATACAAATGTACAATTTTTAAATGATAAAGGTAATCTATTACATAATTTTTATTTTTAGATTAAATATGGTGAACAAATAAGGATCTTATTTTTCACTTCTCTTTAATACTTAGCATATAATACGAAGAGCCGATTTTAAGAAGATACTATCTAGGGGACAGATTTAGCAAGAGTTGAATCACAATAAAAATCCCTGTGAAACCACAATCAATACTTTTTATGAGTTAAGTTTAACATCCAAAAGGAAGAGATTACATAGTAAAAATGTGATCTCTCATTAATACAAAAACCTAAAATATAGGTTATTTTTCAATTCAGTTGAAAGTACGCCTCCAGCACAAAGAAAAATCCTTATCTTGCAAGTTGCTAATTCACTTCCTTTACCAAAAAATTCATCAACAAGGTATTTTATGATGATACTATAAACAGTAAAAATAAAAATTGGAACTAACTTTATTGAAGCCTTGCCAGGAACAGATTTTCTCTCCTCCTTTGAAAATGTAACGAGAACTGATGGCTGCTTCTTGCTGCTCACAGTGGTAGTGACCACAACTGGTGCATGATTGTCACTCTTCCTGCTGCCGTTGCTATTACTGCTTTCATCGCTACAGCTTGAAATCCTCATGTTGTCACTGTCCCCACTCTCACTGGTACTGCTGCTCTTGGACTCTCCATTCGCTTTCTCTGGCTGACTGTATGAAATTGGTAGTGGATCATCAAATATAATTTGAACGTTTTCTGGAGTAATTTTATTTTTCCTGTTTTTCCTCTTTGAACTTGTTGTAGTTATGGTATTATTTCTTTTGCCATGGGAACCTGCCAAAGTTGTCCAGGTTGCAGATATACCTATGGTAGTAGTGGTTGTGGCACTTGGAGGCTCCGTCAAGACTTCAGGCTCATCTGTAAAAGTTGCAGTACTGAATTAGCAAGTTCTAAGTGTTCCCAGAATATACTTAGCAAAGAAAAGAAAAACCCAATACAGTTACTTCACTATTATTAGATATAAAATCATCAGTTATTCCAGCATTTGTTGGTAATGAAGTGAATATGACCGATCTATTCTCTTCTCTGTCCCGAAGTCCTATTCAAAACAGAGCAGATAACACAAAAATCAGAGGCGTTCATATACACCAACAGCAGTCATACCGAGAACCAAATCAAAGACTCAATTCCCTTCAAAATAGCAACAAAGAAAATAAAGTATCTAGGAATATATTTAACTAAGGAGGTAAAACACATCTACAGGGAGAACTATGAAACACTGAGGAAGGAAATAGCAGAGGACGTAAACAGGTGGAAAACCATACCATGCTCGTGGGTCAGCAGAATCAACATCGTTAAGATGTCTATATTACCCAAAGTGATCTACAGATTCAATGCAATCCCTATTAAAATAACAATATCATTCTTCACAGATGTAGAAAAATTAATTTCACACTTTGTATGGAACCAGAGAAGACCCCGCATAGCAAAAACAATTCTAGGCAATAAAAACAAA
>NW_012152396.1:3319723-3321086 GCF_000956105.1 Propithecus coquereli
GTTTTCCACAGCTTGTTGAGAATTGAGTATTTCCTTGCCAGAAGTGGTCCAAAGCCTGGAATAAGTGGTAGTCAGTTGGTGTAAGTTCTGGTGAATACGGTGGATGACAGAGAGTTTCTAAGTCCAGCTTCTAGTTTGAGCAGTGTTGTTTTTTGTGACATACGGTCTTGCAAGAAGACTGGTCTGTCTCTATTGACCAATCTCAGCTGCTTAATTACAAGCATCCTCATCATTTTGTCCAACTAGTTGTAGTACACATCCACTGTAATCAATTGACTAGGTTTTGTGAAGCCATAATGGATAATACCAGCACGAGACCATCAAACAGACACCATTAGCTGTTTCTGATGAATATTTGGTTTTCGTCTAAGAATCCATTTTTCATCACATGTAACAATACAACGTAGAAACGGTTCACCTTTATGTCGTGACAGCAAAGAAAGGCAGGCTTTGAGATGAATTCTCTTCTGATGCTCATTTAATTCATGCGGAACCTATCTATCCAGGTTCTTTACCTTGCTGATTTGTTTCAGATGGTCCAATATTGTTGGAGTAGTAAAGGAAACCTTGCTGCTAATTCACGCATAGGTTGAGATGGATTTGCTTCCACTACAGCTTTCAGGTCATCATTATCCACCTTGGTCTCAGATCACCCACATGGCTCATTTTCAAGATTAAAATCACCAAAATGGAACTTCTCAAACCACTGATGTACTGTGTGTTCATCAGCCGTATCCTTCCCAAACACTTAGTTGTTATTTCAAGCACTGCATTGGTTCCACAATGGAACCCATACTTGAAAATAAGATGAATTTTTGACTTGTCCATGGTTTCACAAAAATTGCTCTAAAAAAATTTTTTTTAAAGATAATCATAAGCCAAAATGTGAATTTGAAACAATGAGGATGTACCTTCACACACACACAAGAAAAAGTGTCAAAGTGAAATGTCAGAGACATCAACTGTCAAACTTATACTTAAGGAAATCAGACATTCCATACTTAATAACCTAATATTTTAAAAGGAAAGCAAATGAGACTTCTGAAATGCATCATCAGGTAGAGGAAGACAAACAGGGGAAAGCAGCCCCAATGGGAGAAGGAAGGCTAGGTCAACAACGGTAAACATCAAAAAGAGGTAAGAGTCAATGAGAACTATAAAGAGGCAATAGCATTTGGCAGTTAAGATGCCACTGGTGCCCTCTACCACAGTTAGTTCACTAGAGAAGCAGTAAAAAGGTTCTGAGGTGAGGATTAATTAAAAATAAATGTTTATGGCAGCACAATTCACTATTGCAAGGATGTGGAAACAACCCAAGTGCCTGTCAATTCATGAGTGGATTATTAAAATTTGGTATATGTTT
>NW_012152396.1:3321136-3322446 GCF_000956105.1 Propithecus coquereli
AAAAAAAAAAAAAAACAAAAAAAAAACTATGTATGCCCATAATGTAGTGTTTTAAATATATATACATGTCAAAACAATGATATTCAGTTTATAAAAATATCACAATATCCTAACTAGCGAAACTAGTCAACACAAACTCATAAGCCAAATCATACTTCGTTTTCATCAGAGAAAGTCTGACTTCATTTTTCAAGTATTTTGCTTATACTAGACACTTTGTCTTGCCTTTTCAAATTCTCCCTCCGGTTTCTGAAAAGTCGGGCCCACAACCAGGTTTTTAAACCCTGGGGCAGTGCAACCTACTTACCTTCCTTTGGGTAAGATGCATGTCTTGTTCCTGAAATATCAAATAGTGAAGGAGAACCTGTATATAGTATACCCATACTTTCTCAGGCAGAAAGACTTTAGGAAAGAATACACCTAGGAGTTAAAGATACAGAAATTGCCTGTATAGTAATCCCTAAAAATTTTTGCTCGTCTCCCAGAAGTACGGAATTTCCAGTTTGAAGATCAGTAAAGGAAGAGTTTTTGCCTTTTCTAAAGGATGGGGAAGAAAACAGTAACTGGTGGCCTTCACTCCCTGGATCACTACAAGGGAGAAGGAGTATTATTTGATTGGAGATTTTGAAAGAAGGAACTGAGCACGAGTGACTCAGTTCATTCCAGCCTTGCTTTAATGGAGTTAAAGGCCTGTCCTCAGGAAACATTCTTTCTCCATTTGAGCCCCAGTGAAGGAGACCTGTGGCCATCTTGTTAAGCACTGATTTTGTGGAATGGGTTTGTGTAAGGGGAGGAGGAGTGGAAGTGAGGGTGAAGGCTATGTCTGAAAAACATTATCAAAGCAAATGTGGCTATGGATATATATTAAGCCTTTCCAATTCAGAAATAGGAATAATAAAACTGATAATAATTTATCTTCATCATATGTGTATGAACAGAAAAAAAATCTTGAGAAAGGTACAGGAATGGTTTTGGGGGCTCAAAATAGCAAGTGAGGCTTGCGACTTCTGGCATGTCAAGGAAGGGTTTTTGATTTTGCTGGATTATTTAACTTGTCCAGTGGCAGGAACTAATTATGACTGGTATTTAAACAGGGCAGGGTGAGAACTTTTTTAAAAGTAGAAGAGTTTAAATCAAAAAGCAGGATTTCATCTAAGCCCCTGTGGCCCAGATAGCATGGGGGTAGTGGGCTCTGGGTAGATCTTAGTGGGTATAGATGGGTCTTAGATATGCAAGTTCCTTAAGGTTTATTAATAAGTTGTCATTGGGGGATGGCCCTTTGGCAACAATAACTTGAGCCTAGGCTACCA
>NW_012152396.1:3322496-3324942 GCF_000956105.1 Propithecus coquereli
TGTACTATATATTACATATTATTATATAATTATTAAATTTCTTAGGTGTAATGTTACTGTGTTATGTAAAATAATGTTCTTTTACTGGAAAATACATACTCAAGTATGTAGGGGTGATTTCACAGGATGTGTACAACTTATATCCAAACTACTCAAAAAAAGAGACAAAGAAAGATAGAGAAAATTTATGTGCCAAAATGTTTTAAGAATGTAGGTAATATACAGGTGTTCACCATATTAATACTTGAACTTTTCTGTAGTTTGGAAATTTTCAAAATAAAAGGCTGGAGGAGAGGGAAATTTTGAAAAACACGCACACTGCATAAACATACACACATATTTGGTAGTTTAGTGGCAACAGTTCCTTCCCACTATACAGTCAGCCCTCCATAGCCATGGATTCAGCATCCATGGATTCAACCAACTTCAGATCAATAAGATTAACAAAAATAAAAACCAAGTAATCTAGAGATGATTTAAAGTACGTGAAAGGATGTGCATAGGTCATATGCAAATACTATGCCATTTTACATAAGGGACTTCAGTATCTCCAGACTTGGGTATCCACGGGGGTCCTGGAAACCCAATCCTCCTGTGGAAATCAAGGAATGACAATATTTCGATCTCAAATAATCTTCTAATTACAACTTAGTTAAAAATAATTCGTTCATTTGAGGAAATCTGACTTTGGTCTGGATTATAGATGACATTAAGAATTACTCCATAATATCATTATAGGTGATTATTATGGAATTACCATTTGTAATACCTAAAAAAATAACCACTTAGTAATTATAAATGGTATTACTATGATATTAGCAAATATCATACTTAGAATGTGTCAAGTATTTACAGGTGCAATGTCAGGGTGTCTACAATTTACTTTCAGATGGCTCAGAAAAAAAAATACATGTAGGTATTTAGAAAAAAATAAATATGGAAAAATGTTAACAGTTTTATAAATTTAGGTGGAATGTATTCATGTACTCATTTTCTCATTATTTTGGCTTGTCAATAAGTTTGAAGTTCTTCATAATAAATAAGGAGGAAGTCAATCAATAAAATAATGCACATAAATACTTTAAGGGCTTAGTAAGTTAAAAGTCTACTTTTACCTTATGTGATTGATATTAAAGTAAACATAATTTTGACTAGAATGTATTGTATGAAACAAATTGGATGACTGTTTAGAGACCGTACCATCAACTTTAAGCTTTTCTTTTTCTTGAGCAGCTTGGAGTTCAAAGTTCTCTTTATTTTTGGCTTCAATTTCTTCTAGTTTTCTTCTTTGTTCTTCCTTTTTCTTTCTTCTCTTCTCCTTTCTTTTTTCTCTTTTGGCAGCCAAAGCCAGCCTCCGACTTTCTTCCCTTAACTGTCAAAGGATCAACAAAATAGAAATGTAACATTGGAATTTATCCTGGAGAAGATGCTGTTATATTACCAGGTTTATTATAAGGCAATCAAGATACCATAAAATTCAGCCATCTAGTTCAATTCATTGTTTTACCAAGATCATACTCAAACCATTCTAAACAGTCATTATTTTTAAAAAATATCAAGACCAAATAAAGGATAAAAGACATCTAATTTTAAAATGGGTAAATGATAAACAGATACGTAGCTTTATAATCATTAAAGAAATGTAAGCTGAAATAACAAATAACCATTTTTCAATCATTAATTTGGAAAATTTAAAAAGATATCACACATTATCAGCACAAGTATGGAAAAATGAGTTCTATCCTATATTGCTGTGGGTATAAACATTTACATTTTAGAAAAAGTAATTTGAAAGCCTTCTATCAAAATTACAAACTGTTTATCTTAAGAATTTATTCTATAAAGTTATCTTTAGCAAAAAATAAAGATTCAACAATTTTTGCTGCAAAATTGATTATAATGGCAATAAATGAAAAGGTAAATCCATCAATAAAAAAGAATTAGTTAACAGTATACATTCACAGAATACTAGGCAGCCATTGAAAGGTGTTACAAATATGTACTTGAAAATAATTTACATTTGTTAGGGAAAAAAGGTACACTGCAGACTAATAAACACATTTACAGGGGAAGGGAACCCTTTCTATGCTATTTGTAAAAGTATAGGAAAAAAGGCACGAACAAAAAGGTATGGCAGTTATGGAAATTAATCAGAGGCTGATTACCTCTGGAGGGTAGAACTGGAAGAGGAGTAGCAGAAAGATGGAGACTATCAATTTTACTTTAAATAACTGTACATTTTTTCTATTTGATAAAATGAATATGCATTACTTTCATAGGCAAAAAATTAAAGATAAGTTTAAAAGTCCAACAACATCTCTTAGTAAACTATTTTAACTGTTACATTTTCTTCCTTGGTTCATAAAAGTAGGAAAATCATCTTCAAAATCTTTTGTTTGGGCCGGGCGCGGTGGCTCATGCCTGTAATCCTAGCACTCTGGGAGGC
>NW_012152396.1:3332543-3333915 GCF_000956105.1 Propithecus coquereli
AGTTAGCAAAACATTATTCTAACACATTTGAAGAAGGAAACAAAATATAAGTTTGAGAAAAGGTTTCATTAGGATAGAGTTATCTTGATTGAACTGTAGATAGAGGATAGGAGTTAGTCAAAGTAGGGAGAGGTGCTAATAACTGATACAAGATCCTCCAAAAAACCAGAAGGAAACAGAATAACTAAACCACGAAGATTCAAGCAAGTCTAGAGATACAATAAACAATGCTAGAAATTCAGTCTCATATCCTGTATTTTCTCAAAGGCATATATATATATGCCTAGATCTCACTGCACTTACTGGGAAACTGCTGTTATGTTGGTGAGTTTTTGTCAGGGAGGGTAGAGGCTTTGATAAAGGGGTCAATTGTACACTAACCTCACTGTGGAATGGGAACGGGCACTAACCTAACTGGTTATTCTAACTGAGGGCTCAGGAAACAAAGTGACATTTGAGAGTTGAGTTTTATAGGATGAGAATTTAAGGACCTGGGGACAGATAGTCCAGATTAAAGAAATACTGCAAATTTGGACATATGCAAGTGAATGGGATAGGTGAGCAATAGAGAACCATCGTGAAAGATGAGCCTAAAGAAGTAACCTAAGAGGATCTGAATGTTTGGAATTTCCCATGTAGTCAAAGAGGAACTCAAGGTTTTTGAGGAGAAAGTAAGGCAATGCCACCTGTGTGTTACAAAAATATGGGAAGATGGGAAAGTTACATTGGAGCAGATAAGGAATAGACTGAAGACAAAAGATGACAGAATGACAAAGATATTTATACAGGAAGACTGTTAAGAATCCTATTGTCAATTCCTTCAGGTGAGAACTGAAAACTCAGAGGAAGAGGACGGAACAGAAGGCTCAGATACAAAGACTGCCAAAAAGCTAAATAAAAGGTGATGATGATCATGATATCGATACAGTTAATATGTACAGAGTTTAATATATGCCAGGCACTGGTCTAAGTGAATTTGCTACATTAACCCATTTAATGGATGTAGGGAATTGGAGGCAGACAGAAGTGAGAAGCTGAAAGTGGCATCAAGATTTCAGAAAAACTGGTCCACAGCTAAAAAGTTAAGGTGAGGGGGCTGGAGTCAAAAGAAGTTTTTCAGAGAAATAAGCTTGTATGCTGATGGGAATGATCCAGGAGATGGGAAAAAATAATACGGGAGAAAGAAAAGATAATTGCTACAATAATGTTGTCAAGTAGGGAAAACCAGAGAGGGTCTAGTAAACAATGGAGAGAATGTTTACCAGAAGTTTGTCTTGTCGCTGGTAGGAAGTATACGGATGGAGGTATTGGTAGGAGGATAGATGGGATGGGGAAAGTTTTTGGAAGTTTTCATCTGGTGCTTCAATTTTCT
>NW_012152396.1:3334970-3335552 GCF_000956105.1 Propithecus coquereli
GATCAAAGCATTTTTATATAAGGAATAAGTTTCCATGTAGAACCTCAACTCAGACCAGGCAAGACCAACTCCCAAGACCAACTCCAATGCTCCTAAATCAAAAATTGTGGAGCCAGAATCTAATATATCACAAAAAGCCAAAAAAGTACATTTACCCAGATGTAAATCATCATTAAAAAATAGAGAATCAAACTTTAAGAACCCAATCTGATAATCTTTCACATAGAAATATGGGCTGGAGTTCAGGAAAGAAGAGGTTCCTCTATAATGTAGAATTTTATATATGTACCACCCCCAATCAAAACTGTTTATGAAAGTATACAGTGTATACAGGAGAATCAATTTACATCTAATTTATGAATAAGAATTCTTTATCGCTTTTGAGTTTAATATTACAGAAAAAATATACCATAACATTTGAAAGAAGCTTCTCTTGACTTCTCTTAAATCTAAGATGCTTGAAAGTATAAGGCTAAGAAATACCGGCAAGAATGCAAGGAATTGACATTGCTGATAGTAGGAGGAAAATATTCTGGAAGGATTTATTAAATTAAAAATACGGTAATGCCCCCTTCTTCAGGA
>NW_012152396.1:3337862-3339735 GCF_000956105.1 Propithecus coquereli
CATCCCTCAAAGTGCTCATATTCTTTTAAAATTTTAAATGGCCAAAAAACCTAATTTTAGTCTGATCAGATTATAAACTAGAAATTTTTGAGAATGAAGAACTTCTAATTTTCAATGTATTTCTTCAGAAATTAGTATTTTCAAATTTAAATTAGGATAAAATGTTTAGGATAATTCATATTTTCTTCATGTAAGATGAAATACAGAGCATAATAAAGGCAGCATGTATAGTGAAAAAGAATGGAACTGACTCAAGTAAAAAAAAAAGGCATATGCATAACTGTCACATTATTTTCTTTACAAATTTAAAGTCACGTTAAATTTTATAGCATTTTGGGCCTTTTTATATAAGGTGAAATAGGGCAGATCCATAATATTCAATGTCAAACCAGTTCTTTTCCTTAATTATTTGTATTAAGTTCTACAGTACAGAGTTATTGGGGAAAAGTTGGCAGAAACAGAAAGCGAAGAAGCTATGGGACTGTCCAAACTATATGCCGTTTTGGACTATTTTACTCCCCATGGAAATAGATGGGAGTGATGCTGTAGTCTGCCTGAAAGAGAAAAGTACAAGAGAAGTCACCCATTTGAAAAAACGTACTCATTAGAAATTCCAGTGGTTGTATTTCAATAGCTGGTTATGTTTTGGTACTTCTGATAAATCTGCTGGGAATAAATTACAAGGTCTGGGATCAAAGAACCACAGATGTGGTTGAGGATTAAGAAATCATTAGTTGAGATAAGACTAAAATCCAGAATTATAAGCTAAGTTTCCTGACTTCCAGATCAATGCAATTCCTATAATAAAATTTTGTTAATACGATTACAAAGAGAATGCCTTTAATGATACTTAAAAATTCTCTCTACTTTTTGAGCCGAACGTGTAGAAAAAACCATGTACATAATTTAAAGCAAAATCAAAAACAAAAAATAGTGAATTACAAATTAAGGGAAGAAAAAAAATAGGATGGAAAAAAAGGGTGGTTTTTATATGTAAAGATTATCATTACCTTTTCCAAGTCTAACTCCTCTAACAAAATGCTGGCATTTTTGTTTGCTTCAGCAGCCTGTCTATCTTTGGCTTGTACTATTGACTCCATACAAAGATGACACTTCTTCAGCATTTCCTATAATGAAAAATTAAGATGTTTCCAGGCTCAAAGAACAATTCACATTTAGAGAGATTCCTAAAGACATGAAGATCTTTAAGGTACTTAAACATAAGCAATAAAGACCAATGGCAGGGGAAAGGAGGCCAAAAAAAGATACAAATAAAAGCACAATTTAAATGGTATATTTTAAAATATACACAAGCAAAGAAGCAAAGAACAGTTTCTATTGTTCTTGAAACTAATATTCATTAGACTGGCATTTTGGGAAACTATAGTTATTTATCCTAAAATTTGAATATAAGAAATCATATAGCAAATAGAATAGAACTATAATAATTTATGTCAACTGGTTATGGTAAATGTCAACAAAGAAAACGGATTAAAAAACTTCTAAAGCACTTATTTGGCAAGAACTATTCTTAAATATTTCTGCTTTATTGCTACAACTTCATGTACAAGAATCACCAATAAGGGACACAGGTTCTTTTTCCACAGTAATTTCATTCTCAAAATACACTTCGGGACAGCAAAGGGATATTTCCTTATTTCTTACTTTAGTTTTTTCATTTTAATTTCTTTTAGAGATAACTTCTTGCTATGTTGCCCAGGCTAGAGTGCAGTTGGCTATTCACAGGTACGATTACAGTACACTACAGCATTGAACTCCTGGGCTCGAGTGATCTTCCCACCTAACCCTCCCAAGTAACTTGGACTACAGAGTAGCCAGGACTAGAGGCACACGCCACCATGCCCAATCTTAT
>NW_012152396.1:3340615-3341725 GCF_000956105.1 Propithecus coquereli
TCCTAACTACCAGATAAATGAAACCTGCTATATATCACATTTTATTGCTCAAACGAAGAATTTCTCTTGTCATGGGAAATATGTTAACCAAATGGAATTCTTCACTCATATAGTGGGATGAATTTGAACAATATATTACCTTATCAGTGATGGTTGCTATGTATCTCATACATTCAGAATCTGATGGAAACTGATTGACTTCTTTGACTAAGTAGCGCACCACCTTCACATGACCCTAAAAAATAGATATCAATGTCAGATTGAAAACAGGCCCTTCAGGATTCAATGTATCTATACAGTCTGTCTGAACTGTAACAGTAGTTACCATTAGTGCCACAAAGTAAAAACTTAATTGCATATTTGCAGTAAAAGAGACAGGCTTTGGTTCTAATGAGTTAAATCTACACTGTTCATTCTCATCATCATTTTATTCACTCTGTACAAAAAAGTACAGAATAATGTGACCTAAAATTCTAAATAGCTCTGAATAAAAAAACAGTAATTCAAAAATCAGTACAAAGAAAAGGAGTGAGGGGTATGTCTGAAGGGGGGAAAAACCCTCATCTTTTTTTTTGCTAACTCCCTAGACATGAGTATCCAGTTTCAATTCTAAGTATTAAAAGCGTAGAAATAGCAAATTTGTTTTTTCATTCAGATGAAAAACAAACACATAGCACTGTCCTAGGTGGCATGAAATAAAGAAAATATACATTCATGAAGAATGAGCTATGATTGATTATATTATTTACCGTAACACAGTTCAGTATCTAAGTAAAGCTGAAAATCTTTACCATTCAAGAGTTGTTCCCACTTTCTCCAATAACACTATTGTTCTATGACACAACACCTGTAAGTTAGTCAGTCTGGATAAACAGCTGTTAAACTTTAGTATTATGTTCTCTATCTCTTCTTTTTTGACTGCATCTTTTAAACTTTCCTTAAAAAGAATAGCTATCCTTTAATGAATAGTTCAAAAACCACTCACATCATTTCCTAATGATCTCTCCAACACTTTACAGTCCTTAAACTATTTACAGGGGAAAAGTCAAACAGTTACTTGTCTTTGAGTATGGATCTTACTTCCCTGATTAAAGCACATTTCTTAAAAAA
>NW_012152396.1:3342445-3347769 GCF_000956105.1 Propithecus coquereli
TTTATATATTAAAATTTTACAACATTTTAGAATTTACAGTGGATTTTACTTACATATTTCCAAATGACAGAACTCAAAATTACAACCCCTGAAACAGTAACCTGATTTTACCAGTAACAAATTAAAATTGCATTTAAGAAATCAAGGAAGTATTACCAACCAACCATCAAATTACTTACACAAGCACTGTGCTAATGTACAGAAAGAAAGTTTCTTCTGCTTTCACAAAATTTGTATTTCTACTGCTCAACGTAGTATACCTGATTTTCAGTCATTTAAAATACTGGTAGCTAGGTTTTTATTATATACTTCCTTTATTCCTAGTATTTAAAATCAATTATTAAAATAAAGCAATTTAAGTTATATTTTTCTCTGTAGTGTTAATACAAAAAATACTCATCTACCAACAAATATTGAGGATAATTAGTAAGTACCTCCAATCAGTTATGCTTAATTGGACTTACACTTTGTGAAAGATTAAGACTGTAAATAGATTTTGAAAATAATACATACAACAGCTCTTGTTTTTTTTTCGTGAGACACAGTCTTGCTCTGTTGCCTGAGCTAGAGTGCTGTGATGTCAGCCTAGCTCACAGCAACTTCAAACTCCTGGGCTCAAGCAATCCTCCTGCCTCAGCCTCCTGAGGTCCTGGGACTACAGGCATGAGCCACCATGCCCGGCTAATTTTTTCTATTTCTAGTTGTCCATCTAATATCTTTCTATTTTTAGTAGAGACAGGGTCTTGCTCTTGCTCAGGCTGGTCTCGAACTACTGACCTTGAGCAATCCTCCCGCCTCGGCCTCTCAGAGTGCTAGGATTATAGGCATGAGCCACCACGCCCAGCCTAGAACAGCTTTTGGAGTTACTTAACTCTGATGTCCAATATGGTTAATAATAATGGCTTATCTGCAATACCTGTATCTATCTACCTTTCAGTGTTGCCAGACTAATTACTTGCATGTTATATTACTGCTTTCATCATAGCTGCTAGATCACAAAATGAGAGTCTTTGGTGATCATGAAACCACATACTTCTTAGAGTAAGTGAAAAACACCCACATAAATGAGGATGAAAGACTTATACCTTTCTAAATGCTGCCATAAGAGGAGTTATCTTGCGGTTATCTGCTGCATCAACATCTGCACCTGCTTGCACCAGTAACTGAACCACATCGAGGTGTCCACCATTTGCTGCTAGCCACAATGGAGTGTTCCCCTTCTTGTTACGTACATCAATATGAGCACCCCTAAAAACGAATGACATAGTCAGCACTGTCTTAAATAAAATGAAATAATATAGGTAATAAAAATCAACTATTATCATGTGAAAATATTCTGTAAAGATAAAAATTGTTTTTAATGTTTGAGGACTAGAATGTCTTTCTCTCAGAATTATACTACACAAAACAGCATCCTATGAGGCAACCGTATTTGTTTCAGATGATTTATATTGGTGTACAGGTTGAGCATCCCTAATCCGAAGTCCAGACTCTGAAATGCTCCAGTAGGCTTTTCCTTTGAGCATCATGTCAGTGCTCAAAACGTTTGGGATTTTGGAGCTTTTTAGATTAGGGATGCTCAATCTGTATCTGAAGTACGTAGCTTCAGAAAAAGACAAATCTAAGAATAACATGCAGGTTTAGCATTCAGTAGGCAAAATGGTAGATGAGAAGATTCAGGGTGAATAATAGTTAATTGCAGTTACTACCAAATACTACTGCTTAGGATACCATACAAAGGTCTTTAAGACTATAGGAAATCCAGTTAAGCAGACAAGCATCTTTGGAAGACTGGTAGATAACTTCTAACTAACAAAGTAGAAACTATCCTGTATCCTGTCTGACACCTTGAACAGTTCCATAACTATCACCCAAAAGCCTAAATTACTGTAAAGAACAAGAAAATCAACAATGAAGTCTTAGATCGCTGCCAGACTTTTAGGACTTGGACTAATACTCTTTGTAAAACTCAAATTGTATGAGAGATGTGAGTATGGATGACAACAGCTGGATGTTCAAATAGGTAATTGTTGTAGGACTTTAAAAGTGTATGCGGATAATAAAGAAAACTATTTTTAGGATGCACTGAAACAGATTGGACAATACAGCATAGCTCTGGATGGTTGGAAAACAACAAGCAGATTTGGGAAAAAAAGACTTATAGATTATAGAAGGAGAAGTAACCATGTTTGATTTGTTTGTTTTTGTTTTTTAAAGAGACTGAGTCTCCTTCTGCCACCCCAGCAGTGGCCCAATCATAGCTCACTGTAACCTCAAAGTCCGGGGCTCAAGCAATCCTCCGGCCTCAGCTTCCCAAGTAGCTGGGACTACAGGCACGCACCACCATGCCTTTTTTTTTTTTCCTTTTAATTTTTTGTAGAGACAGGGTTTTGTTATGTTTCCCAGGTTGGTCTAAAACTCCTGGGCTCAAGCAATCCTCCACCTTGGCCTCCCAAAAGTGTTGGTACTACAGGCGTGAGCCACTGCACCTGGCCCACATTTAACTTTTTAATCGTACAATTGCCCAGAGAGAATGGTAATCACTAGTAACACTTGTGTTCATATATGAACAGTAGAGTAATAGCATACCTGCCAATCAGAAGCTCACAGAATTTATAATGCCCTTTATCTGCTGCTATGGTTAAAGCTGTATCTCTCGAGGAGGGAACTGGAGGGGCATTAACATCAGCACCTTTATCCAAAAGAACTCGGCCCACCTCTGCATATCCACCAGAGGCAGCTTCCATTAGTGGTGTAAGGCCAGTCTAGGTTTAATGGAAAATAAAAAAACAACACATAAGAGACTGGAAAGAGCTAAAATGTTAAAGAATAACAATCTGAGGAAGCAATATGGTACAGTTGTTAAAAAGCACAACTGAATTTCATCACTGACACTTGTTAGCCTCTTTGAGTTAGTCTCATCTATTAAAGAAAATAATTCTACCTGATCTCAATAGTATTCTTAAAAAAAAGTTCTATAAGATGCAAGCACTTGGCATATAAGCGACACTCAATAGATGTTCCCCTGCCTTCCCTTTCAAAATAGTACAACTTTTTCAGTGGATAACCCTAATGGCATTATTGTCTGTAAAAACGTATTGCTGAGGTATTTTCAAGAGTTAATGCTTGAGTGAGTTATACAGAATGATTTCTGACAGAATATGTAGGTAGGAGATAAATGTTACTAGAAAGTACCAAAATTATAATTAGCAGGTTGCTACTATACACCTTAAATATCAAAGCAATAAATCCATGTGTGAATCTCAGACTTTTTCTTACCTTAGCTCTGTGTTCAACATTTGCTTTTCTATCAAGCAGAAGACTAACCACTTCAGTTCTTCCTTGGAAGCAGGCTAAGGTAAGGGCAGTGTTCCGATTGGTTTCTATTTGAGCATTTATGTCAGAGCCCATGTCTAACAGGAGCTTAACGGCAGCTGTATGCCCATTCATAGCTGCTAACATCAGAGGAGAAATGCCCAATTTGCTACCAGTTCTGGGGTACAGATATGGGGAGAACAAAAGGAAAAACATACATTTTAAATGACCCAGAAAAATTAGATGATGATATAGAATCCTAATGTAAGATTCTTTATTTTGCAGGGTTATTTAAAATAACCATTCTTTTCAGCCCTAGTAAATCTTTGAGATACTACGAAGACTTCATTAAAAGTCTTTTACTAGAATATTTTCTGTATTTCATTCAACATAATGATTTGAGCTAGGTGATTAAGTTATGAAGTTATTATTAGGGTGGACTTTCCATCTTAAAGCATGTATTGGCCTGCTTAATAAAAACGCCTAAGAAAGATGTGTTTACATTTAATAATAAGGAATATAGTAATCTCAAAAATCTCTAACATACTGGATTCTAAATGTATAATGAATGAATTTACTAAATATGGTATCATAAAAGGTGTTCTAAAAATAACTAAATAACATAATATTCTTACTTACACTCTGAAAGGCCTTATAGAAAGAAAAAAAAACTTGCCTAGAATTAATCTCGGCTCCTGCATTTAGTAATATTTTGATGATGTTCACATAGCCACCAGAAGCAGCCAGGCTTAAAGGCGTGTAATCAGAAACATTCCTGTGCTCTTTATTTGCTCCTCGAGCTAACAATAGCTCCACCACCTAGAAAGGAAAAAGGAAAACCATATGTTTTCTTCTTATGGTGAGATAAATTTTCACGTGTTTATTTCTGATTTCTCTTTTTCTGGTATATCAAAACAAAAAAGAAGGGGAAAGTTCTTTCATCCTCTGCGCAAAACCAGCCTCAAATGATAGCAGGAGGTCTTAGAAGCTAACAAAGAGAGAGCTTCTCAAATAAAACCCATTTAGAAATCTACTGAAATGGTGTAATATGTTCATGAAAGATCTGGACTGTGAATGTTATGACATACTGTTTTGGACATTAGCATATCTGTGTTATTTTATCACATGGTGATAAAATAGAATATGGGACAAGATTGTTTCACTTATACGTGTGAATGTATTTAAAACATTTTTAAAAGTTTCGATTAGTAACTACATATTTTTTTAAATCTTGGAATAAAAGATTCTTTGTTTTCCCAACATTACGGAGATTTTCAAATACACAAAAAAGTTGAAAACGCATTATATATAGTCACTACCTAGATTCTATCATTAATATTATACTTTACTATAGGTGTAGTAGAGGTTCCACCTATTAGAATTTCTGAGTGTACAGATTTATAAGAAATAGCCAGATCTAGTCCTACAGTGCTTATATTATTTACACTCCCTTCAACAGTACATGAGTACTGGTTGTGCCACATCCTTGGCAACGTTTATTATCTCTAGTCTTTAACTTTAGCTATTCTAGTGTGTAGTGATATACCACTGGGTCCTAATTGTATTTCCCTGATAGCTAAAAATATTTAGCATCCATTTAAGTGCTTATTAGCCATTCATAGATCTTTGCCCACTACGCCATTTAATGTATAAACAACCCTTTCCCATAGGTACTAGTATTTTCCTCTTCATTTTACAAATAAGATATAGGGAAGTCAAGATGGGCTCAAGATCATAGACAGCTCTTACCCTTGCTCTTACTATTAATAATATACCCTAAAATGTTAACTAGGAAATACTAAATGTTAATAAATAGTGCTTTATCTTACTTATCAGCTAAAACTTTACTTGTCTGAATAAAGCTATGCCCAACTTTAGATATGACTTTCTGTCCATCACTTTTTTGCTTTCAGAACCAGTAAGCCTAGATGGATCACATGACAAGTTTATAAAAACAAGACAAAAAATGCCATTAGGCTATTTTATCTTATAAACAATAAAGTAGAAAA
>NW_012152396.1:3348539-3352947 GCF_000956105.1 Propithecus coquereli
AATTTTTTATTTACTCCTTAATTTAAAAACCTTAGTAGGTTTAACTGATTAGAGTTCAATATAACTTGGTGTGCTACAGAACTGACAAAGGGTGGGGAGAAAGCTAGTTTAAGATGTTTAAATAGAAGGTAATAATTCACCAGTTTGCTGGTCAGAGTATCTTTACATATAATACTTCAGGAGGGATACTGACATAAGGGTGTAATAGCCAGGATAGTAAAGGGTTTGGAAAACAAATTCTCAAGCTAACAATGAAATAGGACTAGTTTCACACAGAGAATAGGTGACTTTGGGGAACACAGACTCAAATATCTAAAGATAGAAGAGGGTATAAACCTGTTTCCATTTGTTCAAAGAACAGAACTAGGAACAGTGGGAAACATGGGGAAGGCATACTTTAGGCTTGATAAATAGGACAACTTTATAAAAGAAAAAGAAAGTAAAGAAAAAGAAGACTTTCAGCTGAGTAGGAAACTGACCTGGATGATGTAGAGTGCTTTCTAAATCTAAGATTCAATAACTCCCTGATTGAGAAGTTGTTAATCAATGGAGACAGCCCAATTGGCTTATTAAACTTTATATCCCCTGCACACAGCATTGGATTTGGAAAAATTAGATTATCCAGCTAATTATTAAATGCCAGAAGACACACAAGTGAGTGTAAAGCTGTATTTTTTTGGGCCCACCTCATCTATATCAGTTGTTTTAACTTCCTTAAAAAAACCAAAAGGTCACATAATCTTATAATCTTATCTGAGAACCTTTCCTCCAGAGAGCTGAAAAATGGTGGGGAAAGTCAAAGGAGGAGTTCTCAGACTAAATAAAAATGCAATATTCTTAATTCCCTACCAATCTTACAGAGAACAACAGAGACTGGGCTTAAGTACTTTTTATGCCATGTACTCTAGGGCAGGAAAAGACGAGTGAATACAGGCCTTGCACATAAGAAATTTGGAATGTCTTAGTATTTCTCTAACCCTAAATGCACTTAGACTAAAAGAAAGACTCGATTTAGAATACACGAGGATTCCTATGGCAATACGACTTTTAGATGAGCAGGATCCTAAACAATGTGTGATTTTTCTGGCAAGACAGCTTATGCTAACGATGATACTTGTCTTTTTGCTAGTATATAATAGTTTCAGTTACTGTGACAAATCTCAATATCAAACCCCTGTTCTGATACAAAGAGAGGAAAAAAATTACACTAAGAGGAAACGTTACCTCCTGTCTTCCCCCAGAACAAGCCAAGGACAGTGGTGTGTCCTTAGTTCTTTCTGACTGGGCTTCAATGTCTGCACCATTGTCCAGCAATATTTCCACAACACCAACGTGACCAGCCGTAGCAGCCAAGATGAGTGGAGTGAAACCTGAAGAAAAATAACGATCTTCTTACTACATGCTAAGCAAACGAACGATACTGTTTTCCAATATATTTAAGCATTAAAATAAGGCTAAGAAGTAATATTTCTAAATACTTAAAATTTCACCAATACTCCAAAAAGTAAAATAAAAGTAGGCAGTACCTTTCTTGTCTCGGTGCTCAATACTGGCTCCTCTCTCTAGCAGTGTTTGTACCAGTTCCTCATGGCCACCAGCACAGGCAAGCGTTAGCGCAGTGTCATGGTTACTTTCAGTCTATAAAAAATTAATTTTTTGATAAGCTTATCAAGTAATTTTAAAATGTTAACATCAAATACATAATATGCTCATATACCAAATACATGGATAAATATATACCATTCTACAATATCAAGTACTTGAATAGCAAAGTTTACTTTTTTCTCCATTAGTGGTCAACCTGTGATTTTTTATTTTTAAAGTCGACAAATAATATTTGAACTTTATAGGCGATTTTTAAAGCAAGCACCAAGAAAAAAAAGTATGACTTTCAACCATATGCTGTTTTCAAATACGCGATTAAAAGAAATATTGTGGACTCACTTTTGCTTCTGGCTGTTAATGGAATAACACAGACCAGATTTATTTCCCTATCTCAAATAACTTAAAAAAAAAAAAAAAAAAAAAAAACTCTCTGAAATGACAGCATTTATAGACAGGCAGTACAGGATGGTGATTCCTGAGGACAGAAATGATTGACCCAACTTACTGCCTGGAGAGTTTCCAGGCTGCAGTGAAAGTAGCAGCTACCCAAACAGCCTGGTTGTCTTCCCAATTTGAGAAGACAAGAGTTGAGAGGTCAAGGTGGCTAGAATTCATGGAGCAGATTACTGAAGAGGAAAGCACTGCGGAGAAAGAGTACTCTAGAGATCTGCCAAGGGTTGCCCTCAAATCTTCAGCTGAGTTTTGATCAGCACGTGTGCATCAGAGAACTATTGGACACCAGGGAAAATGACTACCAGAAAAGACAGGTTCGAACAACACCCAGAGATCACACAGGGCCAGGAATAGTGTGGTTCCCACCAGTCAGAGTGGAATGACCTTAGAACATACAGGATAACAAGTATAATCCTCAGTTGTGGGACAAAATTAGCTGTTCTGGACCCACCTAACAAACTGAAAAGCAAGCTTTGAAATGAAAAAATTGTTTCTGAGTAACTTAGCTGCATTTGAGAACAAAGCCCTAAAACACTTAAAGGAACAAAAAATAACCAAAACAGGCCGGGCGCGGTGGCTCACGCCTGTAATCCTAGTTCTCTGGGAGGCCGAGGCGGGTGGATTGTTTGAGCTCAGGAGTTCGAGACCAGCCTGAGCAAGAGCGAGACCCCGTCTCTACTAAAAATAGAAAGAAATTAATCAGACAACTAAAAATATATAGAAAAAATTAGCCAGGCATGGTGGCGCATGCCTGTAGTCCCAGCTACTTGGGAGGCTGAGGCAGAAGGATCGTTTGAGCCCAGGAGTTTGAGGTTGCTGTGAGCTAGGATGATGCCATGGCACTCTAGT
The DNA here is from genome assembly GCF_000956105.1 of Propithecus coquereli. NCBI lineage: Eukaryota > Metazoa > Chordata > Mammalia > Primates > Indriidae > Propithecus > Propithecus coquereli. The sequence continues at coordinate 3,351,447 of NW_012152396.1, forward strand.
CCAGGCAACAGAGTGAGACTCTGTCTCAAAAAAAAAAATTGGAAAAAAGCAAAATTGTATAAGGAAGTATTTATTTTTTCCATTTTTGAGATGTAATAGAGTAAGTTACTCCAAGTTCAAGAAAAGCCTTTAGAAGTCTGAGAATAAAAACAACAAAACAGTTCAGAAATACATGAAGGATGTGTGACAAGAAAGGGGCTGGAACGAGTTTTTACAGTCCATGAACAAAACATCTGTTCTTTTTCACTTTTAGTGGCTCCTAGAATCAATCAAATTTTGCATAGTAAAATATAAAAATATTCAATTAATTCAATGGTATTCAACTTTAACCTTCAAGGCAGATTTTCCATTTCACATAAAACTTGTGGTTCTTAAAAATCTCTACATGATTTCTAATTTCTATATGTACAGTACTCAGATAAGTTTGGACATACCACTCAAAATAAAAGTAAAGATCAGAGCTATATACTATCAAAGCGTGTAATAAAATAGTCCGAAATAATTCCTTCAAGCTATTTTTTATTGATGTTCCTAAAACAGATTTTGATTAACAGCATAGTATGTGGCATGAATCTTAAAAGTTTTAAAAATATCAAAACATGATTCAATAAAACTGTACGAGAGCTGGAGAGTCTGTGGCACACCCTCACCCACAAAATGTGATTTCCAGCTGTATAACATAGATTTGAGAACCCTTATGAACAATGTAAACTCTTCAGCATTTGTCAAGGTCTAGAAATTAAACATATGATTTCTCCTAATTCTTGTCAAAAATATTAGCTCCTGTCTAAAATGCTCAATTAAAGGAGCTAAAGGTATGACTTTTCCAGAATCAGTCATACTTTGAGGCTTTACACAATTAATATTTCTCTTTGTTCTTCCTTAAATTAAGATTTGATGTAAATACACAAAGATGAAAGACATATGATCCCTTATCATCTAGGTAGTGGACATTTTTCTGTAATCTAATTTACCATGTTACTATAATTCAAATTCAATGTTCACACCTAAGTTAAAAATCGAAAAACATGTAGCACGGGGCAGTAGTTAAGAGCATAAATTCTACAGCCAGAGTGCCTGAGTTCAAAAGCTGCCTCTATCATTAATTAGCTGTTGGGCAAGGTAGTTAATATCTGTTTTACTTTCCTCATCTGTAAAATGAGAATAAGAATAGTACCTCTATCTTCATAAGGTTGTTATAAAGATGAAGTTAAAGATGTTAATGTCTGTAAAGTGTTAAGTATGCATACATTTATGGTTTGTTAAAAAAAAAATTAAAAAAAATTTAAGGTTTGTTAAATAAACAAATGAAAGATCCAAGTATTAGAGAATGTTAATCCTTCAAAACAGAAGATGAATCTTGGTATTATTTTTTCATGATATTACTTATTTGTTATGGCACAGTATTATCAAACATAAACCAAATTACCCATTATTTAAGAGCTCAAAGAATTTTATATTATCAAAACAAAAACTTCAGATGGACTGAGTACAAAAGAAT
>NW_012152396.1:3352997-3353945 GCF_000956105.1 Propithecus coquereli
GGATAAATATATACCATTCTACAATATCAAGTACTTGAATAGCAAAGTTTACTTTTTTCTCCATTAGTGGTCAACCTGTGATTTTTTATTTTTAAAGTCGACAAATAATATTTGAACTTTATAGGCGATTTTTAAAGCAAGCACCAAGAAAAAAAAGTATGACTTTCAACCATATGCTGTTTTCAAATACGCGATTAAAAGAAATATTGTGGACTCACTTTTGCTTCTGGCTGTTAATGGAATAACACAGACCAGATTTATTTCCCTATCTCAAATAACTTAAAAAAAAAAAAAAAAAAGAAACTCTCTGAAATGACAGCATTTATAGACAGGCAGTACAGGATGGTGATTCCTGAGGACAGAAATGATTGACCCAACTTACTGCCTGGAGAGTTTCCAGGCTGCAGTGAAAGTAGCAGCTACCCAAACAGCCTGGTTGTCTTCCCAATTTGAGAAGACAAGAGTTGAGAGGTCAAGGTGGCTAGAATTCATGGAGCAGATTACTGAAGAGGAAAGCACTGTGGAGAAAGAGTACTCTAGAGATCTGCCAAGGGTTGCCCTCAAATCTTCAGCTGAGTTTTGATCAGCACGTGTGCATCAGAGAACTATTGGACGCCAGGGAAAATGACTACCAGAAAAGACAGGTTCGAACAACACCCAGAGATCACACAGGGCCAGGAATAGTGTGGTTCCCACCAGTCAGAGTGGAATGACCTCAGAACATACAGGATAACAAGTATAATCCTCAGTTGTGGGACAAAATTAGCTGTTCTGGACCCACCTAACAAACTGAAAAGCAAGCTTTGAAATGAAAAAATTGTTTCTGAGTAACTTAGCTGCATTTGAGAACAAAGCCCTAAAACACTTAAAGGAACAAAAAATAACCAAAACAGGCCGGGCGCGGTGGCTCACGCCTGTAATCCTAGTTCTCTGGGAGGCCGAGGCGGG
>NW_012152396.1:3355001-3357761 GCF_000956105.1 Propithecus coquereli
GTCTCACGTTATTTTTCTATTGGGCAGCCCTGCTCCAAGCATAGTATTTCCCTCTCACTTTCACATATGCACCCCTATTATAGCACTCATCACCAATCTGCTTTACGTGTCTATTACCCTCAGAAGACTATAAATTCCTGGGAGGTAAAGAACGTGTCTTATTCATGTTTGCATTCTCCACCTATAAATGATGCATTTCCCAGGAAAAGATAAATAATAGTTAAGTAGAATGAATGACAACAGCTGTAAAGGGTCACAGATCCAAAGACTATTACTAATAAACAAAGGGTTATATACATAAAATACGTACTTACTGAGTTTATTGCATTTAGATATATTTGTACAAGGTACATAATAAATATAAAAGGAAAGACATATTCTCCCGGAATGTAAATAACTCTAAAAACCAAACTCCAATATAAAAAATAAAAACCAAAGACAAAAGGCAAAATCGATAAAGAGTCAAGAAATAAGAAAAGCCTACTAGTCAGTGATGAGGAGGGAGACCACGAAAGCTGCTCTGCAGAAGAGGCTGGCAGAGAGCGAGCCACGGAGTGCAGAGAGCAGGGATGGCCACAAGGGAGAGATGCACCAACTACAATGATGCAGAAGGACGTGAAACGTAAATGAGTGACAGCTCTGACTGTGTTACAGTATTTTATCTTCTGACATTTCAGATTTATAAAGAAGGAATTGTCGTATCTGATTTCAGAGAAAAGAAGACAAAGCCTGAAGGAACTAACTTTCCCATGGCCACACAAACTAATAATTGGTAGAGATGGGCTTAGAAAAACCAAGAGGATATTCTTGATAACAAAATCCTGCTCTCCCCACTACATCATAGAGTGGTCCTCAAGCACAGCCAACTGAGATGAATATAATGTTAAATATATCTGTTTTATGTCCTCTGTATGTTAGTGCATATGCATTCAGCAGAAGAGTCAACTATATGAGGAAGTTTATGAGGTTTCCAAAATTCTCCCAAGGCTTAAAGAGTAATTTAAGAAAGCTATGCCAATTCTATAAATAGAGAATGAAGAGACATAAACAAAATCTGAAAAAGATAAGCATGGAAAATTTTAGTGGATCAGTAAAATATGTTTATGTCCCATATTATAAAACACAATGTCAACTGACATTTATTAAGCACCTTTTATATTCAAAGCACTCTGCTAAGTACTCTAGGGTTGACAAAGATAATGTAGGCCATGTGACTACTATACGGGGCAAAATTTAGGTTCAAGCTGTGAGGGAAGTATAAATAATATACACTCCTAAGACTTCAAGAAAAAAATAGTTAAAGCTTAGAAAGGAGAGCCGGTTAAATTCCTTGGGGAACTGAAGTTAAGAGTGGGTCTCTCCATTGTATTTCTGCATTAAGGAGAAATTAAACCAACTAATATTTTATGACAATCTTTTAAGACAATAATGAAAGAATTTAAAGAATCTGAAATAAGGCTTCCATCCCCCAAATACACACCTACACCATCCCAAAATGGTAAGAAATATTACCTCGCTTTGTAATACACAAGAAACAAATTAACTGAAATACAAGTTTGGGTTAATATTAAGAATGACTGACAAGGTACAGAAAAAGCAGGTGTTTTGAATACTGCTGATCAAGGAATCAATAACAACAATACTGGTGATTTTCTGAAAGCCAGAATACCACTTAATGGAAGGATCCTTTGACTCAAATTATATTGCACAAAGTTATGTTATATTGGTCAAGAAGTCACATTCCTTGTCATACATCTAAGGAAAGTCTCAAATCTGAAGGGAGACAGATGCCCAGACCTCTGTTAAGAGTTCATCTTATATTCTGAAGAAAATTTTCATTTAACACATGGTACCATAAAAGATACCATTCCATGCCATAATAGATATTGTTATGATGAATTCTGGCTTATAAAAAATGACAAAACCGTATGTAATATAAAAATATTCTGTAAGTTCTCAACATAACTACTCAATTCTGTAATAGTAGTATAGAATGAAAAACCAAGAAAAAATCCTAAGAGAGAAATACTGACGGAAAGGGTAACTTTTAATGAGCTGAAACAAGTGAAAAAACATACCTAAACTGTCTGTAAAAAAGGAAGTATGTCTATTAATTACTCTTAAAGTAATCAAATTACTTTGAAAATTATTAGAACTTAACGATCTGAACTTTTTGTGTCTCCCAACCTTCATAATTCCAAACATCTCATTCGCTAAGCCAAAGTAATATGTAAGCCTAAAAAGTAGGATAGCACTTTAGGATATTTGGTAAATGAGAATAATCAGTAAAATGAAAAGCCTATTAAAAAATCAGCTCATATTAAGAAGTAGAACGCATATATTTTAAAGTAGAGTACTATAATGGTAGCATACTATATATGTTATTGTTAAGTTTTGCTGCCCTTAATTTCTCACTTAATTATAATATTATGATGAAACTGTTCTGTGTATTGCAAAACCAACAAGAGAAAAATATTCAAATAATATTTATACCATTAAAGGTAAAACATAATTTCACATACTTTACAATTTTAGTCTTGATATATGTGGCAAGTTAAATTTAATGTGTACCAACTTTAAAAGATAATAATGGATGTATTAATTAAGAAAAACTGGAAAAAAGCGGCCGGGCGTGGTGGCTCACGCCTATAATCCTAGCACTCTGGGAGGCTGAGGCGGGTGGATTGTTTGAGCTCAGGAGTTCGAAACCAGCCTGAGCAAGAGCGAGATCCCATCTCTACTAAAAATAGAAAGAAATTA
>NW_012152396.1:3359266-3369226 GCF_000956105.1 Propithecus coquereli
TATGGCACAGTATTATCAAACATAAACCAAATTACCCATTATTTAAGAGCTCAAAGGATTTTATATTATCAAAACAAAAACTTCAGATGGACTGAGTACAAAAGAATCTTTATTTTTATCAGTTGCTTTATTTGTATCACTTAAAGTACCTAGTAAATTTAAAAAATATCAAAAATTAAAAGAGAAAAATTGTGAACAATTACTTCTGAATATTATTTTGTGTATTTTTTCCAAAACAGGAGCTTTCCAATGTCTAACTAAGCATTTATGATAAACTCCATAGAAAGCAGTATCAGGTTAGGCTAACTCAACAAATGAAAAACCTCAATGTAGAGACCAAATAGAGTAAATTTTTAAGGAGCCACAGTTAAATCTTTCTATCTAAGCTTGACTATTATGTTTAAAATGTAAGTTTTAAAATTTTTTTTAATTTTTAAAAAATTATATGTAACTTCTCAGAAATTAATTTATAATATAGTGATGACAGGTTGAGTGGTACAGTGAGGTAAAATCATTTCACCATCACTACAATAACTCCAAATTCAGTAAAATCATAATACCTGGACAAATTTTTTCTATGCATATTTTATTTGAAAACATTTTACAAAGAAATCCTTTTATATTTTGGTAAAGTATTTACTTTTGCCTCTGGATCAAGTTCTTGGTCCCATAAGCAAAAAAGACTGGAGGAAAATAATGCAAATTCAATACCAAGCTCAAACCAATTCTACAATGCTATTAACATTAAAAGTAAATAACTGTAGTTCATTACATGAATGTCTCATTCTTTTTGGAAAAAAAAAAAGGCTGTAGTTAAGAGTGTTGTCCTTCAAGTCAAACAGACTGAGTTTGATTCCCAGCTCCACTACTTCTTGGCTAAATGAAGTGACTGTGAACAAAAATGCTTAATCTCTCTCTTAGCCTTGGTGTCTTCATCAGGGAGATGGGTATCAAGAGTAGGTACCTCATGTAAGTGGTCTGAGGATTAGATGAGACAATTCCTTAAAAATAGTCCCTCACAATTTTAACTGCTCAAAAAACAAAACAAAACCAAAACAAACAAACAAAAAAACCACCAAAGTTAGCACATATAAAACCACAGACATTTGGAAAACAAAACAAGAACAGAAATAAAATTCCTTTTTCACAGTGTTACTGAGAAACACTTTAATAAAACAGAAACTTTATTGTTAATAGGTTAAGAGTACATACCCTTAATGGTCCATACAACACACATACACAAACACACCTCCTAAAATCGAGGCTTTATTATAAAGAACTAATCAAATACAAAAGTTTTATAATGGACACTCCCTCACCCAGGTATTAATCAAAATACAAAAACTAAATATAATACAAACATTTCTCAGTCCTGAAGGCCATACACCCTTACCTTATTCAGCAGTCTTCTAAGCTAGACCTCTTAGCCTTTCTCCAGGACAAAACACATGCTATTCTCCCCCATCTCACCTTGCCCTGAGATTTCACTATAAACCATTTTTTTAAAAACAATATTACTTAATAGCTCTCAAGCTTTCTAAAGCTTAACTCAAACACTATCTCCACACCCCCCCCCATTTTATTTCTTCAGATAAACTAAAGATAAAAAAACTGCTTGGAATCCTAAAACAGTTCAATTTTACAGACACAGACACGTAGACTCACTATATACCTCAACTGGCAAGATCAAAAGTTTCAAAAATATAAAAATGTTAGAATGTTCTTTCTTTTACACGGAACCTATTATTAGAAGAAAATATGGACTAATCTTATTAAATAAGGTTCTTTTTACATTCTCTTCTAAACTAGAATAAAATTTTGTAAAAAATTATTTGATGACTTTGGAAACCAGACCATCACATAATTATCAGTGATAATCTATATTGGGTATTTTATTTTTAAAAATGTGAATCTTAATTAAGTTATAACTGTGGCTCAAGTGTTTCCCGGGAGACAAAGCAGTCTAACATGGTTTGAAGCATGGAATGTTAATGTTTTTAATGACAGCATAATTCCAGTGAAAAACCATCTCTCGTACATGTGGGGCTTACCTGTGCGTCAATATCAATGGCAGGGTAGATGGGGAGCATGCCTGACGGAGAGACGACGGGACTCGGACTTGGAGTCTGAGGTTGGGAAATGGAAGCAGCGATACTGTGGGTGGGAGTGTTTGACATTGCAGATGCTCTTCCACTGACTGCTGTTGAACAAAATAACTGCACTTAATAAGGATGAAACATTGTTAGGTAATAGTAAGAAATATTAGAAAATATTTAAAGACTTTTAAAGACAAAATATCTACAGGGAGACTACCACAGTACTAATAACTCATTTTCCTGGTTATTTTTGACTGGATGACAGTCTAAAATTAAAATGTATGTTGAGAATAGCCCATTGTCTAAATAATAATTCATTGGGGAAAAAAAAAATTCCCTCTCATAAGTAGTCATGAAACCTTAACTCAAAATAACCCTGAAAACAAAACTGTTTTGTATGTATTAAAAATATAAATGCAAATGGCAAGTTGTCCATTTTATTTTCTTAATTAAAAAAGGAATAAAAGGTAAAACAGTTAAGATCAGAAGAGGGAAAATATGGTTTTTACTTGCCAATTTCACACCTCATATTCCAGAACTAATGAAAGTAATATCACTGTTTGGGAGTGGAGAACCTCGCTATCCAATCATTTAAAACACCTCCTACTATTATTTTACTAACTGTAGACAAGGGGATAATATTCTGCATTGTAGCCCTCTGTATGACATGTATTCAAATATAAAAATTTGAATAGTTCTTCATGTAAGAAACTACATTTCTATGTGAGGATCAAATGGGGGTAAAAAGCTCACCACTCAATGCAGCAATCATACTGACTTATGAGGACAAAACTGAAAGATTAGGGTAGAAATTATATGCACAATCATCCTTCAAATATGGACTATTAGTTTCTCTAAGTATGATTTTGCTGTAATATTATTTTCACCAAAATATGCAACTTTTGGTCGGTACTTGAGATGGGAGAACTCCAAAGATGGTGGCATAGGATATACTGTAGATTCAGCTGAGGGCATTTTATTCCCTGATTGACTCACTGCAGAAGTCGGTATGTGAACTTCAGCTCTGCCCCCCATGAAAAATGCTATGGTATTAAAGTATGGGCATTAATCTTTGAATGGTGAACAGTAGTGCAGATGTGTGTTACCAAAGTAGTTATCAACTACATCAGACAGAAAACAATCAGGATTCACAACTGGATCTGAAACCCGGCAAAAGAGGTTATAATCCTGCCAGAATAAAAGCTGAAATTGACCTTATTATAACTATTAAAAACATAATTGTCAATTAAATCTATTTTACATGAAATCCTTAGTTCAGGCACAAACAAACACTATACATTATAGCAACACACGTTCTATAATTATACATTTTAAGTCCACTTAAAAGCCAAAGGAAAAATGAAGGAGAAAACAAAACAGAACAAAACAGAACAAAACACTGTTTGAATCCCTAGGGATCCAGACCAATAGAAAAGGACACGTACTAATATATTAAAATGATCATCTAGTGACCTTGATATTGTTACTTCATATTGATAGTTTTGTACGGTAAGAAAGAGATCAAGATAACTAAAGCGTACATATTCTAGATATAAATTTCAAAATCATAAAATCTATAGCTCTTAAAATAGATTCCTTATGATCTTTGATTGGATTTTCACAAATGGAAGTACTAAACACCAAACGTAGCTTAAACAAGATGAACGCCAGTCTAAATCATTGATTTTTATTTCATGCTACTAAACAGATAAAAAAAAAATCTAAGCTTTATTGTTAAATGACTAATTATAATTCACATTTCAACTGGACTAATTTCTTTTAAAGCACCTACTGAAAGAGTTTTCTTATTTGTTTGGTCAAACTGGTTGTTCTTATCACCTCATCTAAAAGGAGACAGGAAAAATCAATTCCCTCATTTAATTTCCTTTGGCATACCTATGCAACTGGTTTACTAAAATTAAATCACTGTCCATCACTCACCCATTTTCTACAGTTAAAAGTAACAAAAGTAAATATGTAGGTATCTGAAGGAACTCTGGTACAGATCTTTACATGTGGGGCTTCATTTTGGGGTTTGATTTAGAGAGGGAGAACCACATGCTCAGAAAAGTTTTAATGTCAGGGTAGGAAAAAGGGAACTGGAGATCATAGAAAAAGCAAGGTGTTAAGACAGGTTAAACCGGGAATTGATTTTGCTTTGGCTAGTGTGAAGAACAGGGAAGACAGAAGATTTTGGTCAGCCAACTACTACACAAAAAGAGACCAAATCTTACGAGAGAAGTCTAATAAATGGGGACTAAGAAGTAAACAGCAGAGGCTATGCTAGAGGAAAGGAAAGAAGACTATGAGTCTAATGAGATTGTAATATATTAAAAAAACCCAAAGAAGAAGTGGAAATGATCATTAGTCAACTGAAGGGACAAATCCTACCACAGAATGTTAAAGAATGAGGCTGTAGGAGTGAACACATGAGTTTACATGCAGATGTACGCATGTGCACATGCATGTTACCAGGATGAGTTGTAGGTAGGTAGCTGAATGTTTTTAATCCTGCTCTTCCTCCTTCTGGCTCTCTGTCCTCTCCCCATATAAATGAGAATAAAGAAGTAAAATATTTGTATAGTATGACAAGTATTTGTCATACTTACTAAAAAGTTATGTGTATCTAAAAAATTTTTACATAGGAATACACAGAACTATTTTTGTTTGGTATACAAATCAACAAAAAAGCTACTTTACAAAGTGCTGATAATTCTGATCAGTATAAAAAATTGTACAACTGGCAAATCATTGTTGACAACTATGCCCAAGCACATCACGTAAACTCTGATAACATGTAAAAAAATTTTAAACATCCATTAGTATGGAATGTCTATTACTCATTTAAGTGCATAAGTAACATTTAACACTATACATCCTTTGATAATTTGACTGACATAATAGAATACTATTATGATCTAAATTAATGGCCATGGACATAGTATCAAATTTGGGATTTATAGTACTATGCTCCAGTTTTCACAGGACATTTAAGAATTTTAAAATTGTATTACAAATTATTATTAGCAGCTAGTGATAATTAGCAGTCATTTTTAAATCTACAGAAAAATTTTATACTCATCAATGAGTCTTCATAGTTCTTATTACTAATTATTATTAGCAGTTTTTCCAATGTAGTTACTTCACCCTTAAGTTTAGTAGAGATTTTCATTCCACGTTACTGTTGACGTGATATTAAAGGAGGACTAGAAGGCTTTAGAGAAATTTTTAAGTATAAAATCTGTCTCATTAGCTGGTTTGTTTCTGAATGTTAGCTAAATATCTAAACACTGTATGACTTAGTTTACTTTTATCCTTTTAAAAGATCAAACTTAAATTATGTGTAATCTCATCATAATATGTAATGCTACTAAAACATAGTTTTAAAATTAGGAAAAGTCAATCATCCTTCAAGTACAGACCAATGAATAAAAATGGGGGAAAGATTAGATGAAAATTATCAAAATTCAATTGTTTATTCCCTTTTTTTGTCCTTTTTCCCTTCCATTTCAAATTTCCTTTTTGTCTTTTTCTTTTAAGAAGCAAATTAATCCTTCTCAGCATTCTTATGGCTTATAACTCTATAAAATCTCATTCTACCAAAGTACCAAAACCTAGAAGCATTAAAACAACCTTTTAAAATATTTCTTCTTGCTAATGAAAATAATTAGAGTGGAATTTCTCTGGCTACACATTTAAAACTATATCATTTATAACATACTGTCGGGGGACCACATCTTCCCATGATACAGTTAGAAAGAGACTACACATTAACATTCACAGGGAATAAAAATCACTGACATACAGTATAATCAAACCCTATTTGATTTGGTATTTTATTAATTTTGTAAAGGTGTCTATGCTTTTTTGTTTAAAAATCCACCAAGTCTGAAGTCTGATCCATTAGGACATAAAATATTTCTGTTCACAAGTAAGCTTCCTGATGTGTCCCACTAGTTTTACACTTCAACTTCTATAAATTTCCAAGTTTATTGGTGTGTATACAGAAGCAAAATGCCAAAAATTCAATCTTAGTATTCTCAACTTAAAGGGAAAAAACAAAAACAAAAATCAAACATTAACCCCACTACTAAAAAATTTAGATTCCCAGCCTACGCAGCTAAGCCAGAAAGCTTCAGTCATTTGTATTGAATGAACTAATCTTTAATTCGACCTGTATCCCTCTGAGAACTTCTGAGATTGAACTAATATTTCTAAAGATAGACATGGGTCAAGAGTCCAAAAATAGCTCTCAAGTTGGGTAATGGCAAAATTCTGGCACACTCTTACTCGCCTTAAAGCAAATCATATTTGATACCTGCTCATAACAATATAAACCCACCTGCCATGATGTCATCCAGCGTGTCATTGAGGGTCTGAGCAGGGCTGGCTACCATTAACCCTTGTTGTGTTTCTGTCAGAATTCCTTGCCCCAGCCCTGCCAACTGTGCTTGGCCCAGTACTGGCTGTCCAACTATCACTCCTTGCAGTTCTGTAAGATTTGCGATGGACCCCGGAGGCAAGGGACCTGCCGCCAGGGGCAAAGCTTGAGGCATCGCCAGAGGCTGGATTGGTGCAAAACCCATCTGAGCAGCAGTCTGCTGGGGTTCATCTTTAAGCAAAACGGGATCCACTGGCTGTAACCGTGCATAGTCTCCCTCGGAAAGCTGTTCTCCAACCCCAACAGGAGTTAGTAATCCCAGGTGTTGGCAAGACTGTTGCTGCTGCTGCTGAAGTTGAATTCTTTGAGCTTTAACCTCTAGATACTGCTTTTTTAGCTGCTGCTGAGTTTTCAGTTGTAACTCTCGTTCTACTTTCTGTAGTTCCTCCAAAATCTTTTGTTTCTTCTGAATTTGTTCCTCCCTCGTTTTGTTCAGCTCCTCGATCTTCTCCTTGGTAAGTTGGTCAGCATGAGCCAGTTCCAAGGACTGCAGCTGTGCGTTCTTTTCTATGGCTTCTTTTATCCTCTGTTCCAGTTCTGTTAACTTTCCCTGAGCCTCTTCTACAATGCTCTCTGGAGACTGATTGGTGATGTAACCCTGTACATCCTGGCTGTTTGCTGGCAAATGGCTGCTGGACTTTTGTTTAGAAGCAGCTGTGTGAAAAAGAAACCCCCTCAGAAGTGCACATGAATGGCATCCTCATTACAGAGTTACTGTTGGGAGGTTTAGTGCCAACAGTTATGCACCAAGTTATCATATCCACAGAAGGTGAAAATGCACTGTTAAAAAGTTAAAAACAAATCCACCTTCCTTTTCATAAATATAAAATGTATGTATTTTATGTGCATTATCTTTGGAAATTAATTTCAGAATTTTAAAAATATCACATGGCTAAAATTAGACAACAGAGGGATGCAGGTTTGTGATACCTAAGTGGTGCAATTAAAGTACAATCTAAGGCTATGTGTATATATTTCATATGGTCATAAAGATGAAAAACTCATCATAAGAACAGAATAATAATGCTAAATTATTAGGATGTAGGGAAAACTTAGACCTCTAAGTCAAGGTTTTTCCACATTTAATAGTCTGTGACTTTTAAACACTCACACATACACACAAAGAGTACCCAAACCACTGAGAAGTAACAATTAAAATCCAACTAAGATACATGTCTTTGTTGGGGTCTATCATCTTCAAGACTGATATAGGCAAGATATAAATTCACATATTCACACAGCTACCTGGCCAGTAGAGAACTGGGATTCAGTTTCCCTGGAAGAAAAGATGCTGGACTATGCCATCCACTGTATCCTCTGACAGCCAGGTGAATAGACAGACCTGGCTACAGGCATAGCAATCAATTGTTTGCTATACCAATTCAAAAAGGTGCCAAGGCTCTAGATTGGTAGTAGTGACTGAAAAGAGCTGGTGGAAATACTTAAGCATTCTTGTTGGTAAAAGAATATCGGGAGCCAAAAAGCAAAATAAAAACTACACTGGTTCTTCAGGTAAAACTTTTAAAAAGAAAAACTGATTCAAACTGGTAGGTATAATGTTTGGGTACATAACTTAAGAACATGCATGGTGTGACATCCACAAGTCAAATATGGACCTCGGAATTCTAGAGGAATAAACAAGCCTATCTCAAGTAACTTTGAATTATTGGTTGAGAAAAGGTATCCCAGATATAAAATCTATATTAAACCAGTTACTCTAAAATAAGTTTTAATACTTGATCCATCTTGTCAATCTTCTGCCTTATATCACTAAAGAGATCTGAGTAAATAATTTACAAAAATATCACCCAACTAAACCCAGTTTAACATTTTACATAAATAAAAATTACTAAATAGAGGAAATCATGGATAATCAGAATTGCATCAATGATAAGCATCTGAATTTCTCCTAATATTTCTAATTTTAGCAAATTAGTGCTATTAACTACCTTCTCTCCCACTAACATGCTTTTTTCATTGGTAAAAGAAAAATATTTAATTAATCTTTTTTGGAGAAATGGTTGGTTTTTATTGTAATCTTATTTTTACCTGGACAACAAGTAAGAAACAGTCTTTAGAATTATAACTGACCTTTATTCCTGATGGGAAGAGTAGTGGCAACATTGGCAGGTGGTTTGTCAGGCTCCTGAGGTGGGACAACCATGGGCAGTGCTTGAACCGGTACACGAGGAGCCTAGGACAATGGATTCTGATTATTAGAGTCCTACACAATCCAATAAATAATATGCTTTAAATAAAGAACAAGTTACAGACTTATTCAAAGTATTTTTAGTATACCACCAACTCAGACAATGACATATTTACTGAAAGTATGTTAGTACCCAATTATTTTCCATAACATTTTTTTAATGGACTTTGAATTCAAGTTGTTATTCGACCTTAAGTACGCAAAGTAAAATCATACTAATCTAGAATCTTAATATTATATCAGATATTCGTTAACCATATGAAGTCCATATTTCTAAAGAGAACTACAATATTATAACAAAAATAATCAATCTAGTTTAAACTGAAACTATGAGTGAAAGGAGGATAAAGACACAATATAAAATGTTTTATTTTGAATCTTACCCTATTTAAATCGTGGGATGGGGGGGTTAACTGAGTGACATCTGGTGGAGGAGCTGAAAGCAAGTTATTAGGATAGTCCAAAAGATAGCAAACGACACTTGTATGGCCACCTTTTGCTGCTTCTATCAACATAGTTGAGCCATCCTGAAAGAGTAAACGTGGAAGGGAAAAAAAGTGAAAATTGTAAGTTAACTGACAGAATCAATGAGGAAGATAAAGCAAACAGGTCCCAGACACATTAAAATCATGAGTTTAGTAAAGAATACTTTCCTCTAATAAAAAAGGAGAAAATTAATACTTAGAATGCCATTAAAAATGAAACTTGTGGATGGTATTCTGTAACGTTCGATAGTGAAGAATTAATTTACAATGTTGCCTGAAACATCTGAGTTACATACTTTTAAACGGTGAGTAGGATCTGCCCCATGAGCCAAAAGTAGTTCTACCACTGCCAGATGACCCCCTGCACAAGCCAGGGACAGTACAGTATGGTCATTGTTAGCTGTGGTTCTATTCACATTTGCTCCTAAAACAGACAAGCATGGAAAAATCACGTTAGTCATATGGCTTTTCCTAAAATCATGGTAAATTTAAAAATCATAAGAGTAGAGAGTAAGGATAATGAAGCCCCACATACCCATCACCCAGCTTCAACGACTATAAACACACGGCCAATCTCGTTTCACATATACCCACATCAATTCTCCTCTCCCATCTTGAATTATTCTAAAGCAAATCCCAGACAAACATGATATAATTTCATCCATAAATATTTCAGTATGTACCAGTAAAAAATATCAAAAGTATCTATTACTCCTAATATAATGACTG
>NW_012152396.1:3372887-3386519 GCF_000956105.1 Propithecus coquereli
TGTAAAAAACTTCTTCCAAATTCAAAAATGCCTACCTGCAGCTAATAAGTATTTAACTAATTCCAAATGACCCTCTTGAGCAGCTTCCATTAAAGGGGTAGAACACCCTAGTTCTATATCAGCTCCTGCCTTAATCAGAAAGTCTGCCACTTCCAGAAAGCCTCCACAGCAAGCCAAAGTCAAGGCAGTTTCTTGAGTTTCTTCTGTCTGTGCGTTGATATTTGCTCCTAAAATAAAGATTCTAATTATTTAAAGAAAGTCATTAACTTATTCTAGAGATAAGCAAAATATGATTGTTTCGTAATAAGCTATATCTCAAAAATGAATGTTTGGTATCACTATACTAAATAAGAAAAAGCCTCTCCCTTACTCCTCGGGCAGTAAATAAAACCACATCCACTAGTCCACATTTGATGTGCACAGCTAGAGTATTATTTATGTAGCCAAAAGTTAAAAGTGATAAAAAGGTCTCAGAAAAATAAGCTACATCTCCTTATCATGATTCAAAATGATGATAAAAACATTGACGATGATGATGATGATGATAGTAATAGCGAACATTTAATAAGCACTTACTATTTGCCAGGCAATATACAAAGGAGTTTCCCAATTGTTTAGGTATTACTATCAGCTCCATTTTCCAGCTAAGGAAACTGAGGCTAATTAACTTACCCAAGGTCACATTATCACCATCATTACTACTACCACCGCCATAGCTAATGCTTAACCGGCACTGTATGACAAGCACTGTTCTACAAGCTGTATACACACATATTAACTGTCACGACCACCCTACAGATAAGAAAAACTGAGGCACAAAAGGTTAGAAACTTGCCTAAAGCTACAATATTGTCAAGGCAGTGGAGGTGTGATTCAAATTTAATAAGTCCACTCTAAAATCTATGCTTTTAAAATTCTAGTCAATATTACCCCTAAATAAAAACAAAAGTTTTTTTAAAAGTGTCATTCCTCTTAAATTTGTCCCAACAAAAATTTTATTACTACTAAAAATAAAATAAAATCAGGCTACAAATACAAAGATAGGAAATTACTTCTAAACTTAAGGTATCTTAAGACAGTAAAGTACTTGTTTCACTTTTCCTGAAAGAAAAGTTTACTACATACTAAGCTCCTTGATAGCTTCTGATGTGCATTCTTATACTCTCATCAAGTTAGTCCTTATGGCAGGGCTTCCCACACTGTTTTATGAAACATTAGATTTATCAAATATTTATTAATAGGTATTCTGCCCCAAAAAGGAATTAATTCCCTTGATATATTACCTTTAGAAATGTTGAATCTCTCATACTCCCCTACTTAACCAACAAGTCTATGCCAACTCCATTTCTGTTTTTTATTCACATGGAACATGATGACTCTGAAAGCTCTATATTTAAAAAATTCATCTGATTTTGTTTAGCACAGTATGGAAGCTTGAAAATAGCAAATATGTTATCATTAGTTTAGGTAACAAAATCTCACTGCAAATCTACTAAAAGGTAAAACAGTGAAATTCAATTTTATAAAATTATACTGTTAGGTTTTACACATTAATACTTCATCATCTTGATTGATATGGTTACCTTGGCCTAGAAGTAATGCCACCATTTCTTCATGTCCTTCACGAGCTGCTTCCATCAATGGTGTATAACCTTCATCATTGACCTCTTCCAGGCTAGCTCCTCTTTCAATAAGTAAAGCCGCAAGTTCCACATGCCCACCACACGCAGCCAAAGTCAACGGGGACTCAAATGAATCAGCAGGCATGTTCACTTGGGCACCACTGTCAAGAAGTAACCTAGCTACTTCAACATGGCCATCCTAATCATAATGCAATTAAAAAATTAAATCAGCACAATTAAAAAAACTTGTATAAAGACTTCTCAATTACTATTAAATGACGCTCACTGATCTCCATTGAAATAAGAATTAATGTACATTTAACAGTTGAGTAAATCAACATTTATTATATTTTGCCTATACTTTTAGCATAAAAGAAGGAAACAGAGGCTAATCATATAAAACAAGCAGAAAAATAATACCTTCAATCAAGAAATTTATTAATCAGGAAAGAAAACAGTATATAAAAGAGAATACTGTGAGACTGTAGATAACATCAACACTGCATGGTATAAATTTAAATGCTAAACAATAAAGTTCAGAGAGGAAAGTAGGATTTTCATAAAAATCTGTAAAACTATGCAAACTTGATTACGTAGAAAAATAAAAATACAACAATTTTTGGAAATTATTGGGGATTTATAATGTATTAGAGGAACACAATATATACATGGTATTTTCACTGGCATTTGAATGATGAACAGCAAATTAAGCAAAAGAAAAGGAAGTTTTCTTATTGTCTTCTTTCTCCGTTAGTGGTCACTCTTTCCCACAGCTTTCCTAATTACTGGCAATTTCATGGCTCTCTTTTCCCTTCTTTTTTAACTTTCATAATTTTTTCCCCCTTCTATATATTACTCACAGCCATTTCATCTTCCTCTTAATATGTCATGCCCATTTTTGCCTCCGTGCCTGTCAGATTACACAACTCTATTGTCTTATTGCTATGGTTACTTTGCTATTTCTTCAATTCTGAATCTCCTGCCTACATAATCGACTCCTACAATTTCATTAAGTCCAGTTGAAAATCTGAATATTTTAGCAAGCCTTCCAAATGTCTGGCCCCTACTAATATCTTTCATTTACTTAAAACATGTACTTCTGGTGCATACTGGTTAGTTCTATAGAATATTCCATTTTAATTTCTTAATCTACACATAGGCTATTTCCTCAGTGGGGGGTGGCAAGGATGATTAAATATCCTTATCATGGGGAATTGTTAAAACTATTACTGTTAATAGCATTATTGATGTGATTTACACATATTACCTCAGTTAATCCTCACAACCACCCCAGAAATATTATACTCATTTTGCAGATGAGGAACTCAAAAGCAGTGAAGAAAACTTGTATTTGTTCAAAAACAATCTACTAAAGCAAACACTAAAATGCCAATAAGGAAAATAATAGATAAGTTTTAAATGACTGCCTAATTGTTTAAAAATTAGTAAATAAAATTTAACATCCTTTCAATAATCATTCTCTGAAGGGAAGTTGATATAAGAAACTTCAAATTCCTTTGGGGCCTTTTCCTGCTTTGGCATGTTTTCCTTGTAAAACTATCTAAAATCTTACTCTGATCCATCTCTGTGTCATAAATCATAAATCCAGATACAAAGGTGTAAGAGTACTATTATGACCCATTCCTCAGTATAAACTCTAAAAAAAGAATCCAGGGCTGAGAAAAGACCATGACAAAGGGGAAACTATGTAACACAATTAATACTCCACTTTTAAATTATTCTTTATTTATTGGTTTGAGATACATATTATGCTTGGTATTATATACATACTCCAGATTATATTTTCCTCTTTAATAACCTTGATCTACCTTCAAAGATGTCACTTTTGTGCCAATTAGATAAAACCAATATAGAGTTATATGAGACTAAGGGAAAAAAAAAGCAGGTAGCACAGCAAAGTTTCAGAAAGTAACTCTAATAGAAGTTAATATTCAACTTCTAATAGGAGTTAATATTTCAACTGACTCTGAAAACTACCAATAATTCAGATGGCTAAAGTCCTGCTCCACAATAAGGATAAAAAGAATCTTAGCACCCAAGGAAAAGGCACTCATTGTACACTTGCTCTGTCTCTCTCTACCTAATATATAAATATATTTTGCGTATGTATTTCACCAATCTTACCATGCAAGCCTCCATTAAAGCAGTGTGCATTTCATCTGTTTTATGCTCTTGATCCGCGCCTGCTTCCAAAAGAAACCGGACCATCTCTAAGTGTCCTAAACCAAAAGTGTACAAGATTACTTAAAAATATTTTATTATTCAAAAAAACATTTTTTAAAATTACAGTATTCTCAGAAGCTATATTTAACTCATATCATTAAATTTATAAGCATAATTAAAGTCAACTGCAAGCCACCCTCAACTGTCAAACACAAATTATACAAATGATCTTGATGTTCTTCTACTCCTTATCCTATTGCCCTAAAAACTGCTGCTACTAGAATCCCTGCTATAGGTGAACAAAGATGTCTTTAAAATCCAACACATACAATATCCCCTCTACAAACCTTTAAGAACCCAGGCATGCTATAATTATTTTATCCATGCTATGGAATAAATTAGCTTTTATAAACAAGTAGCATGGAATGATAATCATTCAAGTTACTTCTATGAGGAAATGTGTTTTAAGTTCCAATAAAAAACATTTTTAAAAACAACCTCCTTGTAAATTGGCAACTCCACATATAAAAGCATTCTTGAAACCATACCATTTAATTTGTAATTTATTTGGATATAAACATACATATACACACAGATACACATATATTTATGCAGTTTCAAATAAACCATGTGTTTCAGTTCAGATAAAGATACCTTATGAGCAGTTAAAATGCAGAAGACAAACTATTAATATAATTTAAAAAGGACTTCAGATTTTATGCAAGAAACAATAGAAAAATGACTTCTTTTTTTCCCAGTCTTATTTGCAATGAACTACAATTCTTAGTCAACTACGGGGTTGGGGTGGGGGGAGATGGATGGATAGCATAGTCATATGTAAATAGTTAAAATTTACTTTAACGAGTAAGTACAGTATCTGCCACATCTTGTATTTGCTAACTGCCCACCTACCTTTTCCTCTCTGTCATTCTCTCCTCTCAACGATCCATATTAATGCTCAGTCTCATTCTGAGTTCCGTACCTTCTCCATCTCCTCCTTATTAATCTACATCCTAGGAAACCTCACCAGAAATAGAGGAAAGGAAGAGGGTCCTTGGATCCCTGGGAATAACAGGGATGTTCTCCACCAGCTCTGTTCTCTATCCAGCTTCTAATTAAAGCCGGCAAGCCCCAACCTCAGATGTCTCTTTTGGAAAGCAGGGTAGGGCTACAAGCAAAGGGGAAAATAAGTAGCCCCATCTCAAAGCTTTCTGGCCAGCTGGGAAATAGTAGTGAAATGCAGCCAGTTCAGGATCCACAAGTATTTGTGAAAAGAGGAGAGAGCTACCCAATCAGCCCACCCCACGGTTTCATTCCTCTCCTCCCAATGAAGATCAGCCTCTGCCTAATTACCAAAGAGGGCTAGGGAAGTAAGAGACCTCAGCTGTGCTCCCTATATGAAACTCTGTTAACATCAGATAATCAAAAGCACTTTAAATAAAACATATTTTTGAAATTTAATTTAAGTTTTAATCATTTTTGTATCTAAGCATTATTTACACATGTTGTTAAAGGAAACTATTTCAAAAGACCCCACACAACTTTGGCCACTCTTAAATAGAAGAAAATAAAACAACACCAGCGCTAGGACTAGAGTGAGAAAATCAAAACCCAGGGTGCAAAACTTAAGGAGGCACTCGCTCACAAGCTTATGCACGTGAAGGGACAACCCTTGAGAGTGAGGGCCTCCTTAAATTGTGTACTAGGCCTTAAAAGAGCTTTTTCTTGATGCCTCAGGGTCAAGAATTTATCAGTTATTTTATGATACAAATATGGCACAGATGCAGATGGTATGAAATATTGAAATGAATGGCTATGAAGACACACAAATCTCATGACATTTGCTTTTTTGTTGTTGTTGTTAAACAAAAAAGTTCCTTACTTTAAAGTAAAACATCTTACTTTATAGTCATTTATCTGTCATACATGTAGAGTCTGAAAAATGTTTGGAATCTAGAGCATTAATTACCTGCAGACCAAGTATCTTTCTAGGCAATTTTCTGGTCTGTAGAAAGGAGGGTATTTTCTGTATTATCAATATTTTCAGGTTGGTTGACATCATTTAAAATATCACGTACACACTCTATGCCAGGCAAAATATTCCCAACATGTGAAACCATTATAAAGTACGGTTCATATTAAAATAACTGTTTCTGATAACACAACTAAACAAATTGTAATTTTTCATTGATAATATTTATAATGTTTAGTCTATATTTTAAAAGTTTATGTATTAAACATGAACTGTGAAACACTTAAAAACACTTGTTTAATATTTAATTATACACTATACTATATTTTAGTTTTCATTTTAAAAACCAGATCCTATAAAATAATTATAATTTCATGTGTTTAAAACTTTGTTTCAGAAAAGGTTTATACTGTACCTTTGTAACAAGCTAATGTAAGGGCACTCTCTTTAAATTCATTGGAATGCGTATTAATGCCAGCCCCATTTTCTAGCAGCAATCTGGCTACTTCCACATGTCCAGCACTTCCAGCTTCCATAAGAGGAGTATGACCATTTTCATTATGGTCCTCAATACTAGCACCGGATTCCAAGAGCACCTTAACAACATCTACATAGCCTCCAGCACAAGCATATGTAAGTGCTGTATTGCCTGTTTTAATGAGGAAAAAGAAAAAGACATTGATATAAAATATCAAAATAAAGCATCTAATTTACATTAAGAAAACTGAAAGATCGTAATCAAATATCAAATAATACATTTTCTATATTTTTGTATCAAATAATACATTTTTATAATCCTTTCCTATTGCATCTTATCTTTCTGAAATCAACTCCCTATCCTTCTTTTCCATTTAAAAACAGAGTCAAATACATATGGAAAATCAGATACACTTATAAAGACTGTAGAGTTGTAAAAGAACTGAGTAATTCTTCCCCGAAACTAACTTTTCCCTTTCTGATGAGAGAAAAGTTGCTTGTTCTAACTTTAATCAAAGAAACGTTTCACAAGCTTTATTCTGTTATTTTTATGATTTTAACCTAAAATTATTCATCATATACATATCTTATACCATTCCTTTTAATCATATATATTTGTTTTCATTACAACT
Organism: Propithecus coquereli; assembly: GCF_000956105.1. NCBI lineage: Eukaryota > Metazoa > Chordata > Mammalia > Primates > Indriidae > Propithecus > Propithecus coquereli. Next base: position 3,379,775 of record NW_012152396.1, read on the forward strand.
TCAAATACCAGTTAACTGATCAAAGCTGAAGTACTTTCAAAAACATTCTTTCTTGATGATAAAAATTTCCCACGTTACAAGCAAAATCAACTTTCTGGATAAAATGAGGATTCTAAAACTCCTTCAAACAAGAACATGTAGACCTTAAAAATGGTTAAAAAACATCTAAGAAACTTGAAAAATTTAAATAAAAATATACAAAATATGTTTTTCTATAATTTTAGAACTTTCATACAAATCCATCTAGGGCAAAGTTTGGAAAAAAAAGTTGTTTTCACTAAAGTGATACTCTTGTGTGGCACCATGTTTTCATAATATTAACACTTTCTTTTTCTGTAGGCTACAATTAACAAGAGTAGAGAATTATAGACTGTCCCTCTGTTCCATATTTTTTTTTTTTTTTGAGACAGAGTCTTGCTCTGTTGCCCGGGCTAGAGTGTCGTGGCATCATCCTACCTCACAGCAACCTCAAACTCCTGGGCTCAAACAATCCTTCTGCCTCAGTCTCCTGAACAGCTGGGACTACAAGCATGTGCCACCATGCCCAGCTAATATTCCTATATATTTTTAGTTGTCCAGCTAATTTCTTTCTAATTTTAGTAGAGACAGGGTCTCAAACTCTTGAGCTCAAACGATCCACCCGCCTCGGCCTCCCGGAGTGCTAGGATTACAGGTGTGAGCCACCGCGCCCGGCCCTGTTCTATATTCTTTTATTCTCCCTATCTTCCCTCTTCTTCTCCCCTGAAAAACCTGGATTTGAGAGCTGTAGCCCACACCTCTCCATTTCCAAGAGGGTGGTCCCAATAACTGGGTCAGTGTTTTAAACTAATCTAAAAGAATCTTAAAAGGCCAAGTTGCCCTCATAAACAAAATATGAGAAATTGCATTAAAATATATTGTATATCCTTCAAACCTCATACACAGACTTATGCAAATGCGCAGCACTTCTAAGAAATAAGAGAACTGATCACATTCATGTGAAACAATTATTACTAAAGGATGTTACTATTTAGTGAAACTCAAAAAGAAATGTGCATGACCTGTTGAAGACTGTGCATTGACATCAGCTTTATGAGCTAGCAGCAACTTCACAATTTTGACATGTCCTCCATTAGCAGCAGCCATTAAAGGTGTAATGTCACCTTTGATTCCCCTATCTTCCACATTTGCATGCATTGCCAACAAAACCTTATGAAAGAAAAATGAATTTTAAAGGATATTAGAAAATGATAATTTCATCAAAAAATTTTGAAAAGAAATATTTACATAACACCCACCTAGTCATATTATAGTAAAAAAGCCAATACGTACACAAAACCTATCTCACAAAAACTATTTTTATTGAAATGAACCTAATGGCCAGAAGGGTTTATTTTATTATTTCCTTACTAAGAAGGGCAAATTAAAAAAAAGCTTTATTTTCATAAACAAACCTGTGCAAGCTCATAGTATCCAGCAGAACAAGCTAAACAAAGGAGGCTCTCCCCTTCCTCGGTATGTTCATTTACACTTCGCCCTTCAATGAGGAGCTTTCGCACAGCATTTACATCACCTTCTGAGCAGGCTTCTGCCAAACTGCGGCTATGGTGGGAAGAATACTGTTAATATCAGGATATTAAAAAAATGCACAGCATAAGTATTGGGTTTTTGATATCAACCTTGACAGGAGCGCTAAACAAGAATCATTATTTCAATATGATTCATAACAAAATGCTAAAAATGATTCAGTTCACTGAGTTTTAATCTACAAAGAAATGTCACTAAATTAAAATTGTCAATGTTCCTAAATGTTTTCAATTATGCAGCTGAAAGTCTAGTTTACTGTGGGTAGAAAAATAACATACAATTATAACATGTAAAATTTTATAGAAATCACACACAAAATACAGGTTATAATTATATTTCTTTTTTTGGTCACTAGAGTATTTTTACAAAATTTAAATAAGAAGTATAAAACGGACAAAAGTCGTACTAAATACAAAAACCTATATGAGTCCTTCCATCAAGTAAAGGGAAATCAAACAGAAAAGATGGGAGAATATAGTATTAATATACAAATAACTGATAGAGTTTTTAAAAGAAGTATTTATTTATATTTTAGGGCAATTCTCAAAAAATCCAGGCAAGGAAAAAGCTGAATTCAAGCAAAAAGAGAGTGGGAAAAGTGGAGTAACAGACAATTAGACTGAGACTGAAGTTTTTACCCTCTAAACTTCCCATAACAATTCTAACTACAGAGATTTCTAAAGATTCTATTGTTTTTGGATAAAATTCATTCTAAAACTAAATCCAGGGCTATTAATATTTTCTTTATTTAAAATATAAGTCAATTCTTGTATTATCCTCTTGAAACATGGCCCTGTCATTTCGGTTATTAATGGCTCCCATGGATAACCACTTTTCTATACCTCTGTTATTACCAGCACCTAGATTTAAGAGCATGATTTTTCGCCTAGATATGGCAAAGCCTCCTAACCAGTCTCCCTGCTTCACCCTTGCTCTCCTCTTCAGGCTCTTTTCAACAAGGCAGCCAGACAGAATTATTTGAAGGAAAGTAGATCATGGCACTCCTCTGCTCAGAAACCTCCACTGGCCTCCAATCTCACTGGCAGAGCCAAAATCCTTACAAGACCTACTCAATGGCAGGGTATCACGCCCCTCTTTCCTTTTACCTCTCTGGCTTCATCTATTCTCTCACCCTTATTCTTTCCACTGTGGCCACACTGGCCTTTTTGCTATTCATCAAATATGCTAAATAAACTCTAACCTCAAGATACCTGAGGTTATTTGCAACAAGATATTTGCTGTCCCTATGCCAAGACGGCTTCTCTTCTAGACATAGCTTACTCCTTTACCTATTTCAGGTCTTTGCTAAAAAGTGGTATTTTAAGTAAAGACTTTACAGACCACCCTATTAGAAATACAACGTGACCTATGCTATGGTTTGAATATGTGTCCCCTCCAAAACTCATGTTGAAATTTAATCCCCAATGTGGCAGTGTTGAGGGGTGGGGCCTTTAAGAGGTGATTGGGTCATGAGGACTATGCTCTCATGAATGGATTAATGGGTTAATGGATTAATGGGTTATCATGGGAGTGGGACTGGCTTTATAAGAAGAAGAAGAGAAACCTGAGCTAGCACACTCAGCCTCGTCGCCATGTGATGCCCTGTTCTGCCTCAGGACTCTCTGTAGGGAGTCCCTACCAGCAAGAAGGCTCTCACCAGATGTAGCCCCTCAATGTTCGACTTCCCAGCCTCCATGAAGTGTAAGAAATAAATGCTTTTTCTTTATAAATTACCCAGTTTCGGGTACTCTAAGCAACAGAAAATGAACTAAGACAACCTCCAACCCAAACACTGCCCTAGTACTTCCTCATTTACTTTTTTCTCACAGTTCTTATCACTATGCCATACTACACATTTTATTTGTTAACTGTATTGTCACCTTATCAAAAGTGAAAGTCTTGAACAGCCCGCCTCTCAAAAGTTTCTTTAAATTTCTCATTTCATATGACACTGACAGTCCCTAGATCCAATACTCCCTATTTAGGCAAGTTTAGGACAAATCCTTCCCATAAGACATTTATTGTGTTGAAGAGTATACCTTTTGTCACTTTCAATGTAGTGTCTCTCTCCCTCTCTCTCTCATTCTCTCTCTCTCATCATGCATATCACCGCCCTCATCTACTTTACCATTTGGATTTTTCATTCAATTTCCATATACCTAGTGTTTGCTAGCTTTAAAACAACCCTACAGGATCTACTTGAGCAACAGTTGAAGTTCAGAACTTGTGAGGAAAGGGCACATGAAATCTGGCACATGGCACTGTACTGATTTAGTAGAAAATTTGGCACATAGCATTCATAGCACTTAACTCCACCATATTTCTCAAGCTTTGTTGAATAAATATGATTATGCCAAACTTGCTCTATTATTTTGCTCATAAATTCCAATATTTTCTTTAAAAAAATCTATGACTTTTTACTTTTCTATTCTATTTCCTGTTTGAACTAGCTTCAATAGCCCCTCCAAGGTGTTTTCAATTTTCTCTCTTGCCAATCTCAGCAGGCACCATATGAAAAAATATCTGGAAAATATCAATAATATTATAGGCTAGTAAAATTGAACATTAAGAATAGAACCCAAGGTTAACTAAAGAATGAGAGTCAATCTATAAGAATGATAAATTAATGAAAACACAAAAATCTAGATGAATAAAAGACTAATAAAGAGCCAAGGAAACAGCAAATTCATGCATTTGTTAATACTGTACCTCTCTTTTATGCTCTTAGAAGACGCTGCATAAAAATGCTATTTATTAGACAAAAGATAATGATTCTTTTCTAGTTGCTTCCTTGGAGTTTCTACCCATTTTACAACATACATACATAACAGCATTTGTATATGAGATGGTATGATTTGTACTGTATTAATATCATCAGAAAAACTGAAAATGCCAAGTCACAAAATATTTACTGAGTCCTTACTAAGTATAAAGTATTATATACAAGGAACTGCAGGAGATACAAAAACCAAGTCACTGGACTCACTTACATTCAAGCTATAGGAACTAGATCTATGATTTTTTTAAACTTCATGAAACAAATAAATAAAAGCCCTACTCTTTAAAATGGTCCAAACTATACACATAAACCGGAAAGTGGCAGGACTAATTGAAAAGTATTTACTTCTTTGCTCCAATACATTAAAAAAGCCCAAAATCTAAATAAGCAAAAGATCTGTTATAATATACGGACTAAATTCAGCCTTGTATTCAGACACCTGTGCTCTGCCACTTGTCACCTATTTGGTCTTGATTAAATTACTCACCTTTCTTCAGCTTTCCACCTGTAAAATGGAAGGTAAAAACAAAATCTATGTCTTAAAAGATATCTGTGCATATAAATAAGATGTCATATGTTAAGCAAGTAGCACAGTACCAGGTACAAAATAAATGCTCAGTAAATGTTAGCTATTTTTATTATTTTTAAGAAAATAGTTTCATACTGATCACAGGAAAAATGTACCTACTTGTCCGACTGCCCTGCATTTGCTGTGCTTTCAGCTCTCATACGGGTAAGTGCAGCAGCAGCTTCATCCAACGCACAACTAACAGACGATGTCAACCTCCGGAGCACTTCGGGATCTGCAAAGGCTTTACCATCAGCCGTGGATAATTTGCCTATTCCTATTATATTATTTTCACACCAATATGGACACACCCAAAAAGAGAAACAAAGCAAAATTCAAGTTACTTATATCTATATATTACATGTTAACAAATAACCTCCAAATGCTACAATGGACATACATACTGTCAAACTGGCATCTGTTGAGAAATCAGTGTTCTCCAATTTTCTAATAATCTTATTTCTTCCCTGTGATTCATAAGCACTTGATCCTGTGACCCTCTAGTGCCAGAAATGAGTCTTTGGCCTATGATGGCACAATTAGGAGTCCTCACTTAAACTTTTGTCATATCTTTGAAAGAAGAACCTATGTTCAAAGGTTGCTAAATTGGTAAGATGTGAGTCATGAGCTATTCAGCCACTTTTATTGCCACATACAGAAAAAGATTGCTCAAAATAAAGTCAACATACAGGAGAGCAGAGAAACAGAAAGAAGGAGACAGAGCCCTGATAAAATTATTTTTGACTCATTGACGCCAACAGTGCCAGAAGCCAGCATCATCTCTATGCTTTGGTAAATGTCCACTTTTGCTTAAGAATGTTTAGTTGGGCTATCACTTGTAACCAAAAATGGCCTAAAAAGGCATTATACACTGTATATAAAAGATAAGCTATATATGAGTACCTCATTTCAAATTATGTCTATAACTTACTCCATATACTCAAAATCCTGTCTAAACATACCATATCTAAAAATCATTCAGAACAGCAAAAGAAAAATAACGTTAAAACAGATGTGGTTAGTAACCATCTGCATGAAACATAACTTTTTGCCTTTCTAGATATCCCTACAAAGCAAGCTTGTCTCTGACCTTTATTACTCTAACTCAGTGGTGCTTAATCCAAGCTGCCTACCAGCATTACCTGTGGTCCTTTTCAAAAATATAGATGCTGAGCTCTCCCTATCTGGAGATCTAATTCAGTACGGGGGCTCTATGCATTTTAAAAGTACTAAGGTGATTCTGATGCACAGTCAGAAATAAAATCCTTTACCTCTAATGTTATAATGGATATTATATAACCCTGCTATTAAACATGTGGTCCACTGAACAGAAGCACTGCTATCATTTGGGAGCTTGTCGGAAATGCAGAATCTCAGGCCCTAAGATATATTGATCCAAAATCTGCATTTTAAAAAAGATCCCCAAGTGATTCAGACACACATTCAAGTTTAATGCTATTATAGGTTTTAAAACTAACTATTTAAGACAGAAAAAGGACCACTCACTTGGTAATAATAAACATATCTGCAGATACATATACAACAGTGAAAGGGCCTCAATAATAACACATAAGTTTGTGATTAAAGTTTATAAAAGTTTACGCTTGCTTGCCTTTCTTTAAAAAAAAAAAAAAAAGACTAAGACAGCAAATAAAAACTAAGACATCTCCCAAAACCAAAATAAATCTAGCAAGAAGCCTTTATGACTTTAGCTATAATAAAATGTTTAGAGCAGTCAAATTTCACATCTGCTACAATCAACATATACAAAGGATCAGAATAGTCTTGGTCTGATAAGAGTTACACCTACTGTATAATTTGTGTCACTAATA
>NW_012152396.1:3388094-3389072 GCF_000956105.1 Propithecus coquereli
AAGTGAATTTTCATCCACAGTCTACAAAAGAGAACTTAGCGCAGCTAATTTCAGCCCAGTGAGACCCTACACAAGAGAATCTGGCCAGACTGTCCCCAGATGTCTGACTCACAGAAACTAAGAGACAGAAAACGGATGTTGTGCCATGCTGCTACGTTTACAGTAAGCTGTTGTGCTGCACTAGGAAACTAACACATACTGTACAGTGAAATGCACCAGTTGACAAAACATGTATCAAGGCTTTCCAACGCAGCTTTTTATGGCATTGCTATTGACTACAAACAGAATGTAGGCATCACCAGACATTTAAAGGAAATCTTAAATGTAAAAAACAACCAAAGTATTTAAAATGAGACCAAAATTTTAAAATGCCAAAAATTCTAAAGCTTTGGGGAAGGAAGAGTGGAAACGTGGCACAGAGAGAGTAAAAAGTCATAAATAAGCACGGCACCAAACTTCTCAATTTTAACACCAGAAATTAGACTATGGAGTGGTAACTCTGAAAGTAATTTCTAAACTAGAATTTTATACCTAGTTAAAATATCAAGTAAAAGACTATATTAAGAAAGGCATTTTCAGACAAGCTCCCCAAAAATTTCATCTCTCAAGTATTCTTTCTCTAGAAAAGTATTGGATATCTAAACCCTGTTTAATCTCAACATGACAAAAAGAGAAGCAACCAGACAATAGTACCTATGTGATACATAAAGAAATATATACCACCATCAATGACTACTCTAGCCAAAAATAGAATAAATCTGAATCTGGTCAAGTATGTGGATCTGAATTTATAGGAAATACAATACACAGGGGTGTAACTGGCAAAATCCATAAAGTGGGACAAAAAACTCAGTTTCTTTAACAAATAAATAGGAAAAAAAGGAACTACTATAATTTAAGATACTTAAGAAAAACAATTACCATCTAAAAATATGTGAACCTTGTTTGGATCCTATGTCAAATAAATCAACTGTAAAA
>NW_012152396.1:3398462-3399991 GCF_000956105.1 Propithecus coquereli
TTAACTGCCAAAGTAAAGATCGGAGTTGCTAAAGCTGTTCAAAGAAGGCAATGCATGCAGAAAAAATAATATAAAAGGATTTTGATCAAATTATCTCTTTTATGTACAAGAAGAGGAGAGAAAAAAGGAATATGGCGGACAAGCATAAAATTTCTATATGATAGATCAGATGGTTTAATGTAGGAAAAGTCAGAAAGTTAGAAGTTAGATCATAGAAGGTATTAAATTTCAATCAAAAGTGATTTTCTGACACAAAGTCCCCTATACCATACTTTATCATAACTAAGCCTAGTGAAAATTTACTAAGAAAACTGCATTTCAATCCCTTCATGAGGGACACTAAGTACAGAAACATTTGCTTTCTTATTGACTTTAAACTTCTCCACAAAAATTCTCATGTCAATTTTTTGTTTTCTGAGGTAGAGTCTCGCTCTATCACCCCTGCTAGAGTGCAGTGGTGTCATCACAGATCACTGCAACCTCAAACTTCTGGGCTCAAGTGATCCTCCTGCCTTAGCCTCCTGAGGAGCTGGGACTACAGATGTGCACCATGACACATTTGGGTAATTTTTTTTTTCTACTTTTTTGTAGAGATGAAGTCTTGGTCTTACTCAGGCTGGTCTCAAACTCCTGACCTCAACCAGTCCTACCGCTTAGGCCTCCCAGAGTGCTAGGATTACAGGTGTGAGCCACCACACCTGGCCTCTTATGTTGATTTTTAAGCCCACTATTCTTACTATACGCAAATTTGATAACTTAAAAAACAGTAGTCAAATGACTATGAAATTCTTATAGAGAGCTTTAAAAAAGGCGGGCTTATCAGGATGAAAGAAAAGAATAGGAATGAATATCTATTATTTCCTCGCCAGTTTAAGATTAATGAAGAAGGAGCTAATTTCAATGATACTATTAGGATTTGAAGGCCTAGGTACCAGAATTGCTTCAGTTGCTACCTGTGTTACCTAGAAGGTCTCTCAGTCATCTCTATTTCCAGATGCTTACTCTAACGAATTTTTTCATAGATTTGTCATACATGAATATTATATGTATATATGTATGTGTATATAAACATATTTATTGTCTTTCTAAGCTCCAGGAAAACAAAGTTTTATTTGGCTTACTGACGAACACCCAAACACTAAACATATGCCCAACACACGTCAGGACTCAAGCAACTATTGAATAAACTAAAGAATCTGTAAAGAAGGTGAAATTTACCAGAGGATTTTGAGATCCTTCCCTTTCAGATTCTAAAAAGCTCTAGGGTATTTGGAGGAGGAAGAATAATCACAATAAATAAATTTAAAGGTATACTTTATAGATTTTACATGAGATACAAAAAAATCTTACATTAGATAGCAGGTAGGGCAAAATGCTAACTTCACTGATTTATTAAACATACATTCACTGCAAACATTCCATATGCAAGAGATACTGTTTATTACTATGGGAGATACAGCGATATGTAAAACCAACCCTACTATCTAGAATTTGTACAAATGAAAAATCATACAAGGTAGAAAGTGTAT
>NW_012152396.1:3400460-3408145 GCF_000956105.1 Propithecus coquereli
CTTCCATGAACAGAGAAGAAACAGAAGAAAAGGATGTCCTTATTAAATTTATTCCAAGAGAAAAAAGTCTGTCAAAGTTGTAAATATTTAAAGCTCGACAATTTAAGTTATATTTAAAGTATTTCAGATGTGTTGTTTTGACCAGCGGGATATTTTATGAAATGATACTTACATGCATTAAATTCTTATCTGATATAAAGAAACTGTCAAAAAGCAAAAGCCTTAGAATTCAACAGGTTCATTTCATTGTTAGAGATGAGAAAACAGAAGTATAAGGACCTTTATTTAAATAGCAGGTTTCTAAATATCTAGCACTAAGAGACCAGTTATCCAATTAACTAGTTCAATATTCCTTCCACCAAAAAATTCAGTGGTGGAGTAATAAGGAACTGAACTTTCACATTGCTCTAGAAAAGCTGACTTTAAATTCTACATTTAGGGATCAGGCTATTACCACCTGAACCGATTGTTTAATTACTAAAAGTGGGACAATCAAACATCATATGCCCCTGATTTATTCAACATAAAATACACAGCACCTCCTATGAAGTATTCTTGACCCGCCCCCTCAAATAAACAATAAACTAGTAGAGACTTTAAACCTTCAGAAATAACTTCCAGTATACAAAAAACAGTAAGGCAATACAGGGACAAGATAAATCAGTATTTCTCATTGTAGGTACTATTGACATTTTAGGCCAGATAATTCTTTGTCTTGGGGAGCTGTCCTGTGTACTTTAGGATATCTAGCAGAATCCCTGGTCTTTACTCACTATACTCCGGTAGCAACCCTCCTTCAGGTTGTGACAACAAAAAGTATCTCCAGACACTGCCAAATGCCCCTTGGAAGAGTAAAGAAAAAACAACAACAAACCCTGGGGGGAGTGAGGAGGTTGAGAAGCACTGAGTTAAACTGAAGCTAAACATACAAATCTAAAACGTGGAACATTTTACGGTACAACTGATCATTTTCTTCAAATAAGTAGAATGGGAGCAAAAAAATTTTTTAAAAAGTTAAGAATTGTTCTAAATTCTCTAAAGACATAACCAGCAAAAGAATACAGAACTCACTTAAATCCTAATTCAAACAAACCAACTGTAAAAACGTCATTTTTGAGATAAGTAAAGAGATCTGAATATAAGCTAGGTAGTAGGTAATATAAAGGTATTACTCTGGTTATTTAAGAAAATGTCCTCATCTTTTAGATATGCATACTGCAGGATGCAGGAACAGTGTCAGAAACTTTGCCATAAATCACTTGAGGAAACAAAGCTGTGTGGCAAATTTTTGATAATGTTAAATCTGAGGTATAGATACATAGAGGTTATACTAGTCTCCATACTTCTGTGCATGTTGAATCCTTTTAGTTTTGAAAGACTAAAGGTGATATTTACTATAGAGGTTTCTTTTGGAAAAAAAAACTTTTTTAACAGTAATACTTAGATTTCTAAAGTAATTAAGCTTATTTTTCACTTTCTCTCCCAAAGTAAGTCTGACTTAATACAAACACTTAATAAAAACCAATGTCTTTTAACAATGGTCAGAACTGAATGAATTTGTTTATACCATTAGCGGTACTCCAAATCCTTCCACACTCAAAATACAAAGTCGTGTGGAAATCTGGAAATGCAGGGCCATCAAGACCAACTGATTGGCATTACATTTCAAACTACTCCTCAAAACAGATACATAATCACTGCCATTTTGGAGAAGAATAGTTCCTTCTATAGTCTAATAAATTAGTATTTATTCCAAAGGATATGGAAATAGTATATTTTGATTAACTGGATATCATGCATACAAACTCCAGAAATGTCCAGCACCAATTACATGCTACACTCAAAACAGCAGGCTACCCACTGGAGAATATAAATACAAAGTGATTTTATTATAATCAATGTCTTCCATAAACATAAAATATAGAAAGGTAACCCTATGTGCAGCAACTATCAAAAGGTTTGAAAAATAGCACTTAAATAGATACTAATGCAGAGGAAGATGAAAATTCTGACTGAGTGGTAAAAGGAATGAGGCTTAAGAAACACGGAGCCTTTCAATATTGTGCTGAGAAGTTCACAATGTATGTTGTAAGTTCTTGAAGGATTTAAGCTTTCAGGCAAATAATCAGTGTTGTAGGAAGATAATTAGAAACCATGTGAAAGATGGTTTTGGATAGATGTGACACCAGAGACAAAGAAACCAATGAAGAATTTACTTTGGTATGTCAAATGCAAGATTACGTTAGGTGAGAATGGGGAAAAAAGGGTCAGTTTCTGAAGATAAACATACTTCAAAAAATTATAATGCTGGCAAGCTCAAAAATTTGGACTTCCTAACATTCAACACTCTCCATCCCCACCATCTCACCAATTTACTACTGTTTTTGTTGTTCTGGAAAGTACCCTGTCACTGAATTTCAAGCTGGTGATCTAAATTTTAAACCAATAATCTACATATCAAGAAAGGTTATCAAAATCTTGACTATATCATAAACTTTTTTAGAACAATAAAAGAATTCCCACACTTGCTCCAAGAAACAAAGGTATCTTCAATCCAAAGTTTGCCATACTTAAAATGTTAAGATTTCTTAATAAATCCAGTCAATGCAGAAAAATCCCCCCAAAAGCATGTTTATCATAACATTTTTATATTTTTCTAAATTTTACTTTCAGTAAACGTCAGTGTTTGATTTTTATAGCAATTTTGACATTTAAATGACATAAAATGGGCTTACAGACATAGATCCATAATTAATACCACTTTACTTACAAAAAATAAAAGTTCCTTAAAAACAACATGACCTGAGGCCATCACTGTGGACTGAATTAGGTAACTCAGATAACTTATTCAGTGATATTCAAAACATAGGTTATGTAAACATAATTCAAGGAAACAACAGTTTCTGAATCTTGGTATTAACTTATCATTATGAAAATATCTTTTGCATATGAGAAGATATTAAAAAGCTGCATATAAAAAGGTACATACAAATGTCAAGAAACTAGCTTAAATCTATTTGAGATGTAACTTTACAACAGTGACTGAATGAATAATTTACATTATGTCTTTCAAACAAGCCCAGAAAAATATGGTTACCTGCTCTTCCTAGTTCTTTGAGCACTGGTAAGCACAGACTTACTATACACAAAATAAAAAACATTCATAATTACAGAGTTCTCATAATTTATTCTCTTTTGCACATGGTCCTGAAACCTAATAAAAATTTTTTTGGTCTATATTTTTTGTAGGCTTAAATAAGACTAAACTTAAATAAGGCTAAAATCCTACAATCCTTAATAAAGAATAAATTTATTACAAAATTTTCAGTAAAGTCACAGAGCACTGATTATGTTTAAGATTGAAATCTTACAAAATGAAGTAAAATAAAAACCCATTTAAAGAAATAAAGTCTTTCTTCCTAAAAAAATGTCAGTGAACAGTATGATTCATTATGGTATGCTTAAATGAAAGTAAATAAAACTAAAGTGACTCTGACTAAAGATAATTTAAGCTTTTAAAAAGTCTATAAAAGGCAGGGTACGGTGGCTCACGCCTATAATCGTAGCTCTCTGGGAGGCCGAGGCAGGAGGATTGCTTGAGCTCAGGAGTTTGAGAGCAGCCTGAGCAAGAGCAAGATCAAGACCAGGTCTCTACTAAAAATAGAAAATATCAGCTAGCCTGGTGGTGTGTGCCTATAGTCCCAGCTACTTGGGAGGCTGAGGCAGAAGTACTGCTTGAGCCCAGGATTTTGAGGTTGCTGTGAGCTAGGTTAACCCCATGGCACTCTAGCCTGGACAACAGAGCAAGACTCAGTCTCAAAGGAAAAAAAAAAAGTACATAAAAAACTACTGATTTATTCCTACATTTCTTCATTCATAACCATCTATCCATCTAATAAATGTTAATTAAGCTGCTACTATCACCTAGGAATGTGTAAAGAATCAGTGATATAATGGTTAACCCAGCCTTGTTCCATAGAGCTTACACAGAACATGACTTCCTTTCTTATGCTTCAAACTGCTTATTTGCCTGTAACAACTCAGAATGAAATTACTCACATAACATTTCGATATGAAATTTTTAACATTAATTATAAACTCTATAAAGTGGACAAATTATGAATGTTTAAAATAAGGCAAAATTCTATGGAATTCTCAAATCTAGAGTTTATAAGTGGATTTTTCTGTCACAGAATTAAAGTCATAGAGTATTTCAAAAATTTCCCCCAAACTCTATATCAATAATAGGATTCAGTAGTAGGATGCAATTTAATTATGAATTTAACTTGTTTCTAGTATTATCATTATTTATCAGTTATCATAAAAGCAGCCTCAGAATACAAATATTCTTATGAGATGGCTTTAAAATACATAATCAATACACACAGTACAAAACTAATAGTCATAAACCTGGCGAAATTTCAAAATTCTAAGGATATAAAACCTAGAAAAATTCCAGGGTGGTATTGGTGGGGGGCCTGTTAAGAGAATTTAAAAATCAGATTGATGTAAGACTTCCTAAATACAGAACTAGATGCTAGAAGACAACTGTGTGATTAAAAGTTCTGAAGCACAGTTATTTTGAAAGTAAAATTCCAAACTATAGAATAATTTTTTAGGTATGTAAGAGCTTTCCAATTTAAAAACCACCAACATTTTCTGAATTTAGAGAAAGTATTCCTTCAAGAAGAAAAATGAATCCAAGAAAGAGCTAGTTTTAGAATCACAAGATTAATTAGCTTGAAAAGAAACCAGTATATGTTTAACATCTCAGGTAATTGTTAATAAACGATTCCTTAAAGTTAAAAAAGTAGAAATATACTATAACACAGACACATTACTAAAGTTTCAGATTATTTAAAAGGCCAGGATGGAAATGAAATAATGCCAAAGGCCTATATCCAGAGTAAGGGAGCAACTAGTTACAATTTAATTTAACTCAACGCCTGCAAAACAGGAATAAGACACATAGTTTCCAAACTGGGAAAGAAAAAAGAAGAAAAGGAAAGAAAACTCAATTAACTCAGTTAAAGAAAGAAAGCAGGGGGGGCTGAAGCAATTTCATTTTCACTATAACCTTCAATGTCAGGAAAAAAACTAAACCAAAAGACCAAGTTAATATAAAAGAAAAATCAAAAAAAGATTCTCTAATTTAAAAAAAGAACAAAATACACACTGGGCTAGTTAAAAAAAAGGAAAAACCTGTATGTATGCTATTATACATGCTATTATAAGAGAAACATCTAAAATGCTAATATAAAACTGCTAAATACCAAAAATGCTAAATATAAACAACTGGAAAATCTACACAACATAGCAAGAAACTCCATATACCCGGCTCAAAAAATGAGGAGCAAGTAATTATGCAAAACTGTAGAGGATTTAGAAATAGAATTGGTTAACTGTAATGTTGATTACTTCACAGTGAACTAGAACTTAGTATATCAGGAACAGAGAATACAGTCTTTTAAAACAAAGAAAAACCTGACCACACGTTAAGAAAAAAAGAAAGTCTCAACAGATTTCAAAAAGAAGAAATTGTATAAGGTTATATTCTTGGCCCATAAAGCTAAAAGAAACTAAAAATTAACAACAAAAGGATGGTACTCTACTTGAACATTTTAAAAGAAAAAGATTACTAATTAACTCTCAGAATACAGAGGAAATGAAAATTAAAATTATGAGCATATAATTTCCTATGAGATTTACCCATAGCTGTCTTTAAGAAAAATTTAGACCCTTATTTATTAGAACCTAAGAAAGATTTAAAATAAATCAAAGGCTTCAAAAATAAAATACAAATCAAAATGTATCAATATAATTAATAATGATAAAAACAGAAATGAAGAAATTGAGAGGAGATATGGGTTTAATTAGTAAAACCAAAAAACGTTTCTTGGATAAGTAAGTATGCGTATGGAAAATGAGAGAAAGAAAATATAAGCAATGAAGTCTAAACAAAATGAATGGTTTTCTAGAAAAAAGTAATTCAAGAAAAGGTAGGAAAAATAAGTAGACTATGTCCATTGAAGAAATGTTAAGGGTAGTCATAGATCTAACTCTTCAAAACAGCACTGAACTCAAACGCATTTAGAGGTAATTTCTACCAAATGTAAATAGCATTATTATAATGTTTAAGAAATAGAACATTATCATTTTATTTACAAGGCCCAGAAAGCAGATATGGGAAAACTCCCAAGCTCATCATAAATAACCCTATTAACAAACCTGAATAGGAATAACAACAACAACAAACCACAAAGTCTACAACAAAACACACCATTAGCAAATTAAATTCAGCAGCAATCTAAAAAAGTATCAAATGACAACTGCAAAAAAAAGGATTAAGGAAAACACTAAACACTAATTAACAGAATTACCTTTACATACAGAAGCACTGATTTTTCCTGCTTGGAATGCTTTTCCCAAAGCTTTCATTCTTCAGGTCTTAGTTGATATTTTACCTTCTCAGATGATACTATCAAAGAAAAGTTCTCTCCTCGTCGTCTTTCTACTACACCACCCTCTTTATTTAGTCCCTCAGTACCATCACAGCCTGAAATTATTTTGTTCTTGGATACTTGGTTATTATCTCTCTTCTCCATATAAAGACAGACAGGAACCTTTAAGACTTACTCAGCACTATCACTAATGTGTGGCACACAGTCCCTGGCCCACAGCAATACCCAAATAAATATTAAAAATAAAACACATCATGACCAACATTAGTAAAGCATTAATGCAATTCACATTAAAATATTAAAGATGAAAAAGAACATGTATCATCTCAACAAAAGTATATGATTAAACATAATACCCATTACCATAAAAATGTGTGAAGCCAAGATGGAAACTTTTGTTCATGATAAAAGTATTCTATCAGAAATCTAAGATATATCTAACTCTAAAAGTTTAAAACTTAGAAGCATTCAATTTAAATCAGGAAGAAGATGCCTAAATCAGAACTAATAGTGAACAGTTCTAGAAACCTAACCAATGTAATAAGACCAGAAGAATTAAACAAACAAAAAAACCAAAACCAAAAACTCTGAAAAAGGAAACAACAAAAATGCCATCATGTGCAAGAAACATGATCATCCTTCCAGAAATTTCGAGAGAAATCAACTGAAAAGTATACGATGAGATCAAACTATAAAAATCAATAGCCTTACTACCAGCAATACCCACTAGAAAATAAACTGAACAACGGAAGAAAACATGTAATTCACAATAATAACAAAAACTAAAAAATATCCAGGAACATACCTAACAGAAAAAGTGTTAAGACCTACATGAAAAAAAGACTATAAAACTCTACTAAAGGACATAAAAAAACACCTGAAGAAATGGAGAGGCATACCATGTTTCTGGATGGGAAGATTCAATAGGGTAAAGATGTCAATTCTCCCCAAATTAATCTGTAAATTCAATGCACTTCCAATCAAAATCCCAAAGGGATTTTTAATGGAACTTGATATGTTGATTCTAAAGTTCATCTGGAAGAGAAAATACACAAAAATTGCCAAAAAATTTTTTGAAAAAGACAATGGAAAGGGATGTCCTACCATATGTCAAATATAACATAAAATGACAATAATCAAAACAGTGGAATACTGAATTCAGAATATATATATTTGGGACTTGTAAAATGTGATAAAGGTAGTATTTCAAATCAGTGGGAAAAA
>NW_012152396.1:3409225-3412047 GCF_000956105.1 Propithecus coquereli
TGCTCAGGCTGGTCTCGAACTCCTGAGCTCAAACAATCCGCCCGCCTCGGCCTCCCAGAGTGCTAGGATTACAGGCGTGAGCCACCGTGCCCGGCCTGACTAAATTTTTTATTACATGATTCTAGCAAATAATTAAGTGGGGGGAATCTTCTTTAGACTTTCAAAGAAAATTGTTAAGAATTACCTAATCATTTCCATATTTCTACCAAAAATTCCAAGAGAGTTATAGCAATTTGTAGTGTTTTGAGATAGACAGAATTAATTTGCTGGTGTATGTAATTCAGTTGAAAGTATGCATATACAACCTAATTATTTTTAAATGAAAGAAAAAATGCTTGGCCTCAAAATCAAGTATTATAAGACTCAGTTAAATCAACTGCTTGTTTTCTGAAGAAGTAAAACTGGGAAAACATTACATTCTCTTCCTTCACTCCTTTCCTTCTGCATTCAATAAACTTTTTGGAAATGAGGGTTATTGAAGTATAATTCAGAGTAAAATTCACCCTTTCTTAGCTGTACAAATCTGTGATTTTTGAAAAAATATATAAAATTATATAATCGTCACTAAAACTAAGATAAACATAATTTCTAATACTCAAATATTTGTCTTCTCCCTCTGTAGGCAATCATCTACCACCTCTGCCCCATGTACTGTTTTCTGTTACTTTCCTTTTTCTCTTTTCCAGAATGAAATGGACTCAGAGACTTTTAGGTCTAGCTTCTTTCTCAAACAAAATGCTTTTGAGATTTATACATGCTAAAGTATGCATCAGCTCATTCCTTTTCATTGGCGAATAGTATTCTATCATATGGATGTACTATAATTTGTTTAGTTATTCAGCTAATGAACATGTAAGTACAATATTTTATGTGACCATGTTTTCATTTCTCTTAGGTAAATACATAAGAAGACAGGTCATATGACAAGTGTGTGTGTAAATTTATAAGAAATTGCCAGACTGCCCCATGTTACAATACCACTTTACATTCCTACCTGCAATGTATGAAAGTCACAGTTGCTCTAGATTCTCACTAACATTTGGTATTTCCTGTTTTCTTGTCCCCTCCTTTCCCCCCGCCACCCCCAATTATACTAGAATAAAATCCTATTAAAATCATATTGTGAAATCAAGCAGGGGGAAGGAGGGGATGGGTGAAAACCTACCTAATGGGTACAAGGAACACTATCTGGGTGATAGGCACACTTTGAAACCATGACTCAAGCATTTTAAAAGTGATCCATGTAACCAAAAATATCTGTACTCCTACAATATTTTGAAATAAAAAAATATGTATCATATTATGGTTTTACTCTGCATTTCCCTAATGGCTAGTGAATGGTGTTAAACACCTTTTCTTGTGGGTTTGGTTTACTTATTTATTTTCTGAGGGGGGAGCCATCAGTTGCCTTCTTTGAAAAAGTGTATTTTAAAACCTCTTCCTTGTTTATTGTTAGGCTGTTTGTTTTCCTATTATTGAGTTCTTGAGTGAGCATTCTTAATATACAAGTATTCTGGATACAAGTCCTTTATCAGACAAGTGGCTTTCAAATATTTTCTGGTGGCCTGTCTTCATTTTCTTTTATTTTCTGAAGAATGAAAAGTTTTTAATTTTAATAAAATCCAAATAATCATTTCTTTTATATTTGTATTTTTTGTGACCTATATAAAACGCCTTACCTAGCCTAAAGTCACAAAAGTTTTCTTTTATTAATAGGTTCTCTTCTAGAAGTTTTATTATTTTAACTTTTACATCTAGGTTTATGGCTAATTTCAGTTTAATTTTTGCATATAATGCAAGGCATGAATTGAAATTTCTTTTTATAAAAGGATATTCAAATGTTTCAGCACCATTTGTTGAGAAGACTACATTTCCTCTATTAAATTGCCTTGGCATCTTTGTCAAAAGTCAATTGACACTCTATTCTGTTCCACTGATTTGTGTCTATACTTTTATCAGTATTACAATATCTTGGTTAGTATAACTTTAGAGTAAGTCTCAAAAGTCTCCAATTTAGTTCTTGTTTTTTACAATCACTTTGGTTATTCTAGGACCTTTTCTATACAGATATTAGAAGTTTGTCAATTTCAACAACCCTCCCACCTAAAAAAACCTAGTGGGATTTTGATTGGTATTGAGTGCAACGTATGGGCCATTTTAGGGGGAAATAAATATCTTAACAGTATTGAGCTTTTTATTACATGTAGTATATATATTTTTATTTATTTAGGTCATCTTTGATTTATTTCATGATTTTTTTAGTTTTAAGCATATAAACTACATATGTATATACTTTATTAGATTCATACTTAAGTGTTTCATGGTGAATTTTGTCAAGTTCCTTTTCTGCATCTATTGAGATTATAAAATAGTTTTTTGTCTTGAGTGTGTTGATACAGTGAGTTAAATTGATCAGAAAATGGTAAACAATTTAAACCAACTTTACATTCCTAGGATATATACCATTTGGTCATGAGATATTATCTTGTTTACATACTGCTGAGTTGTTTACTGATATTTCATTAGGAATTTATAACTACATTCATGATATATATATTGGTTTGTAATTTTCTTTTCTTATAATGGGTTTGCTTGGTCTTGGTATCAGAGTAATGCTGATCTTGTAATATGATAGGGAATGTAATCCCTCATTATTTTCCAGAAAAATTTATGTAGAACTGGCATACTATTTCTTCCTTTAATGTTTCATACAATTTGCATATGAAAAGCCATCCAGACTTGGAGTTTGCTTTGTTGAAGGATTTTTAATGAGAAACACAATTTCTATAATGATGTAATATTATTTAGGTTATTTATTTACT
>NW_012152396.1:3413667-3419605 GCF_000956105.1 Propithecus coquereli
AGTTCGAGCCAGCCTGAGCAAAAGCGAGACCAAGTCTCTACTAAAAATAGAAAAAAATTAGCTGGGCATGGTGGCACGTGCCTGGAGTCCCAGTTACTCGGGAAGCTGAGGCAGGAGGATCGCTCGAGACCATGAGTTTCAGGTTGCTGTGAACTAGACTGACACCACTGCATTCTAGCCTGGGCAACAGAGAGAGACTCTGTCTCAAAAAACAAACACTCTAAAGAAGGCAGCAACAGTAGGGAATTTCTAATAGACTACCACTAACCAAATAAATTTTGAAACTTTGTCTTAATTATTTATGTATAGGTATGTATATGCACAGAAATATACATGTATACACATATATACCTATACACATATACATATTTACATATATAGTGCCTAAAACTTAAGCTCACATAATAATTGAAAGTCAGATTTTTTAAGTATTCCAATTTCTTTTAAAATGTAAAATCTTTTCATTCTTCTGTTCAAAACCATCCAACAGATCCCATTTCATTTAGATCAAAAGCCAAAGTCCTTACAATGCCCCAAGATGGCAAGGATTATTATCTGTTTGGGCGCTTATGTAACCCAACCTCCAAGAACACTATAGATGCTCGATAAAAGTTGCTGAATAAGCTCCTTCTGATATTTGGGTGAGATCCACCAGATAATAATAATCCTGTCATATCAAACAATAATAAACAGATATAACAGAACACTAGATACTTGCTCGCTTAAAATCAGACATAAGCATATATTAATATATGTACCATATTTAATAAATTTCAGTACTTAGCAAAACAGATCAAGGCTATCAATTATAAGTGATATTTTTCTTTACCCATCAATTTTGCTTTGTAAGTCTAAAAATAATATCTAAAAGAAGGTACATTTTATGCCATGCTATAAAAATAGACTACACTTATGCTTGCTTTGGATTTTCATTAAATTCCAAAATATTAAAACTGAGAAAGATGGCAAACCCTTTTTAGGTAAGGCTTTAGAACATTTGTATTAACATCAATCTTGATGAAATTAGAGAGAGAACTTCTAATTTTAAAATGAACTGCATTTTGCATAGAAATTAGTTCCTTAAAAACTAAATATACATACAGATGTCAAATATCATACACAACGAAATGTAAAGCAATGCTTCCTACGCCCTAAATACTTCAGAAAAGGGGTAGCCATCTTATGTTAGCCTCCTTGTTTGGGAAAGAGACACTAGACCCAAACAATGCAAGTTGTGGATATAAGTTTATATGAAAGTCACATGACAGAATGTTTGGGCTATTTTTTTTTTTTAAGGCAAAGAAAAGTTAACAGGATTAAAAATGTATTTCTGGAGATATGGTCAGCCTTCAATTCTAAGTGCTGGATGTTGTTGTAAACAATCCTTTTAAAGATCACTTTTAAAAACTACCTAGTAAATAATTTCATTGTAGAGATAACAATAGATAGCTACATACGGGAAAATGAAAAGTCCAAGTGTATTAAAGTGATAAGAGTATGTATTTGTGGCTTGAGATACAAATATACACTGACTGTGAAAGTGCTTTATCTCAAAAGTCTTAAATGAGAGGAAGATGAGCTCTGGAAAATTGTGCCAGGTGACTCAAAATGTAGCTTTAGTGTGAAAGACATTAATGTCAAAGGTACATGTGAAGAATCAGATGAAGTTATTTCACAAAATATGAGACTGGCAAAGAATCGGTATTTTTAAAAATTACTGTATAAAATAAGTAGATATATAAGTAGCTTCCCTATATCCTAAAACATACTTGAAGTCACAATCATTAAAATACATGCTCATGGAAAAAAACCTCAAACTACGGAATTAATCATAACTGACCCTGTCTTAGTTTCTCCACTGAAATCTTTCTTTCTAGCCCACTGATTTTGTTGTGTGTTGGCAGACAAGCAGCAGCAGGTACACAAAGTTTGAGTCACATTGGTGTTTATACAAAAGTCTTGACTTCATCCTAAAAACAGGATTATTTTGCAACTGGTTTAAGCAAATATAAAATCAAAATTACAAAGATGAGAAATTAATTTCAGTTTGCATTATTAAAAGAATTCTCACAGGTGATCCAAAAGATTTTGTTTAGCTAATTAATTTGGACCTGGGTATCAATGATAAAATAAGTAGTAACTCCTGCCTGGCTAGTAGGGCCTGTACCCTTACTCATCTGTTTCTACCACAGCACTGCACACACCAAAGGTCATAGATAAAATTTAACATAAATACCACATTTTATTTCTTTCACTTAAAATACTTGGAAAAAATAATATATTTGATTTTTGGAATGAAATCTATTAACTCAAATGTTCCATTTATCTGCTGGTTATTCAGAACCCAGGAGACATTTCAAGTAGTACCCTTTGAACCACCAACTCCCTACCAATCATTCTCAACTGAGGAGCTATGAAACTGAGATCTTGTGGGTTCTTGTGGTAGAAGGCAGAAAAGCAGTTATTTTGCAAATACCACTGGAGTCTTATATTCCTACAGTCATAAAGTGAAGGTTGTCTAATTATGAAGATCAAGGTTTATGTGATGTTTACAGCAATACAGATAATTGTGCTATAATGCAAAAAATGCACTTCAATAAACCTCACAATCTGCAATATAGCACATTAAAAATAACATGGTATAGTGAGAAAATAGAGCTGCGGACATGTCATTTAAAACTTAACTCTGTAATCAGAACATGAAGAAAAATAGCAACTGTAATAAAAATACACACGAAAAGACATAATAAATTCCGAAGAAGAAATGCTATAGTTAATCTAAGTCTTCACTTTTAAAAGAAAAGAGAATCCTATAAAAAGCAATTTCAAGAGACAATTACTTAGCCAAACTGAGCCAAAGTAAAGAAATTCAGGTAAATGCACATGATATTAAATATTTTTTGGCTTGGTGTATTCAACTATGTTAGTATACTTTGCATTCAGTTGCTGTCATTTGGTGGTTCAAAACCTATAAATATTGGGAAAAACTGTATGAACCAATGTAACTTTAGATTTATATCGCCATCATTCCTCTAACTTTAGGGTGTCCACATATAATCTAAATCAAAACATTTTTTAAATTACACCAGGTAAATAGGTATATACTAGAATTGTCCCAAGCAGACTGAAACATATGGTGACCCCATCTACCTGCTAACTGTATATAAACATTCACATTATAGAAACACTCAATGCAGTAAAGTCTTCCTAAAATATCACCGACTTTGATTCATTACCTAGAGTAATGATAAAATAATAAGAATTACCATTTAACTAGCAATAAAAATATTTAAGTCTATATACCAAGCCCCTTAAATTATCTAAAGTTATTTATTCCAGTTTTTCAATGCTGGGTGCAGTGGATCTCACCTGTAATCCCAGTACTTTGGGAGGTCAAGGCAGGAGGATCACTTGCAGCCTGGAGAAATTTTTTAGAAAGCCCAGCCTACGCAACACAACAAGACCCCATCTCTACCAAAAAACAAAAATACTAGCAGAGACTGGTGGTGTGCACCTGTGGTCCTAGCTACTTGAGAGGCTTAGATGGGAAGACTGAGCTCAGGAGTTCAAGGGTACAATGAGCTAAGATCGCACTGCTCTCCAGACTGGGTGAAAGAGCAAGAACCCTGTCCCTTAAGAGAAAAAAAAAAAGAAGAAGAAGAAAAGAAAGGAAAAAAAATTACATTGGGTACATTGCAAAGTACACCAAACAAATTGAATAGCTGTTGGCTCTATGTTTCACTTGACAAAGAGTTAGGCTGTTTAAGGATAACTTTACTTGACAATAGGTCAAGAATCCCTAAGAAACTTCTACACATTTTCTATAAGGTATGTTGGCAAAATGACTTTGAAATATGCAAATGCAAAATTTCATCCAAAACCCATATTTTGGTTTAAAAAAAAAGACAAATTGAATGTTGACAGTCACATGATTCAGCATTAATACTTCAAGAAGTAATTCTTAGTACACAAGTTCAGTATCAGAAAGAAAAAAAATTAAAAGATAATTTACTTTTAGTACACTACAGCTTCACACAAAGTCATAAAGGAGATTAAATTAAAATTATAAATATTCCTCTCGTTGGATCTTTGGCTCTCACAACACATCTCCAAACAAAATCAAAGCCATCCTTTCCCCCAGCAATGATATTAAAATACATTCTCCAAGAATTGTGTAATAAATTAGATGAGTAGGAACAAAATAAATGACAAATGTCAGAAACCGTGAAGGTTAAACATGTTGGGTAAGGAAGGTGACCTAAAATTTACTTAAAAGGATATACAAGAAATTGAAGAGTATAGTGTCAAAAACCCAACTAACCCCTAGTTTTTGAGAGCAAGTTGGCTGCAGTATTCTGAAATTCTAAAAATCCCCCCAGTCTCTTCCCAACACATCTCACTCTAATCATGGCTTCAAATCGTATCTTAAGATTATGTTAACAGGATGTCAGCAATCATGTTACAGCCATAAATGTCATCTCTATGCCTGCCCTGAGTCCTTCTTCATGGCCAGTCAGATCTGCTACCTTACCCTAACAGGTTCCTAAAAAATACAGTCTGGCTGGGGGGAGGGGATGGTGGTGGAGGGTTGTGTGTATGTGTGTGTGTGTGTATGTGTGTGTTGGGGGGGGGAGGGAAACGGCAGACAAGGAAAGTAAAAGAAAAAAAAAAAAAAAGAAAGGAAGAAAAACAACAAAAAAGCCAGCTAGAAAAACAAAGTGAAAGTCATGCTCTCGAACATATTGTTCCTTCATCAGTCTCCCAGAACTAGTACTCTATTTAACTGAGAAAAACATTGTCTCGATTTCCCATTATTTTAAGTACCCCCATTAACTCTACCTTCTCTCAATCCTCTTCAGAACATAAACCATAGAGGCATACTCCAGTACCTTTACAACTACAGTTCCCACTGCCTGGAATTCACTAAGATCATCTAATGGCAAGCTGCTTCTCATCATTCAAGTCTGCTTAAATTTGTCTCTCCTATGTCCCTGTGAACAATAGTTCCTTCTCTCAGTCATAATCTGCCCCATCACCCTGGTTTTATTATTTTGTGGCACTAATGACTATATGAAATTGCATTATTTTCTTGTCTAACTGTATACTGTCAATTTTTTCAACTAAAGTGCAAACTCCATGACAATAGGAACTTCATCTAACTTTTTGCTGTACTTCAAGCCAAGAGCAGTGCAGGATACTTAGGAGGCAGTCAATGATACTTGTTGAATGAATATTACATGACCAAAGACACTTAACTTTGACAAGTCCTTTATCTAAAGATGCTAAAAGACTTCCTATGCCTCCCATAGTTTTTCATCCCCTTAAAGATTTTCTAACAACAGAGTATATCTACAAAGTATAGCTTTTTCACCCAGAAGAGTATCACTGCAATGAAAATTTATTATCAGTTTAGTAAATATCCTTTCTGAAACTAGAAGAACATTAAACAGTAAAAGTGTTCTTGGTCTGACAGATTTTCTTATATTTTTAATCCAGCTCAAATGTCATGTGAATTGTTTTACAGAGATACAACAACAACAACAACAACAACAACAACACAGAAGAGCTTATTGTCTATATCTGCATTGATTATGAAACGAAATGGATTTGAATTACAAAATAAAATGATACAGGAGGAAAAGTTCTATCCAAATTACATAAACAATGAAAAATTACATAAACATGACAGGCCATAAAATCTCTCCATTAGAAATTTCTTCGAAAGCACCAGCCAATTCAAATGTCTGCTGCCATTCGCCACTTAATAAGGAAGCAACTTTACTCTCTTGGAGATTTTTGAGACACATTGCTTTAAAACCCTTTTATCCATAATGTCTCAGAGCAGTAATTCTCAATTTTAGTTATACTTGAGAATCATGAAAAAAAAAAAAAATACTAATGCCTGGGCCATACCCTCAGAGATTCTGATTTAATCATT
>NW_012152396.1:3419655-3420628 GCF_000956105.1 Propithecus coquereli
TGACGAAAGGTATACTGTACCAGAATTATATAATTAAAAACGCTTAAAATGGTAAATTTTACATTATATAATATATACTTTACTACAGAAAAAGAAAGCAGAAAACAGGAAAATAATCTTCATTGGTTTGCAGTTTACTGTTCAATAAATGTCAAATTTGAAAAAGAGGTTAAAAATCAATTAGAAAGATTTTAAGTATCAGTACTTTTTTAAAAAACTAAACAAAGAGAAAAACATGAAAGCCCCATTCTAAGAATCCGAAAATTTTAAAGGTGGAAAGGATCTTAAAGATCACCTAGTCACCATTATAACCTATTCTCATGGTTATACCTTGAACATTTATATTTTTTTCTAACTCTGAAGTTTTACATTTTAATAGCTCTCTACTTTGTACCCATCACTTACGAGTACTCTCTGGCCAGCCCCCTCAAATTACACCTTCATAAGCTTCTCTTCCTTGGCCAACTGATTTAAGTACTGGTATGTCCCTTTTTCCACCGTAAGCCTTTTTGTGTTATTGTTTAACTTATATATCAGGGTAATTTCATCTATAAACCACAATCTATTTCATTGATAACTTTGAAATCCTCCTCTCTCTCCTAAATGACTTCTCAGCAGAGCTTCAGTTCTTCTCTATTATTAAACTGCTAGATACCTCCTCCTGGATGTGAAATAGACACTTTAATTAAGCATATATTAAACTGATATCTTTCTGCACCCTCCTCCCCATCTCCAACAAAGGAGAGCTCTTCTTCCTCGTGTATTTTTTCTCAGAGAGAAGCACAGAGCTTTGCTTTTACTAACGTCATCTCCTCATTGATTCTCCTGATCAGAGAATATAGGAAGGCCAGGTGTGGTAGCTCACGCCTGTAATCCTAGCACTCTGGGAGGCCCAGGCTGGAGGATTGCTTGAGGTCAGGAGTTCGAGCCAGCCTGAGCAAAAGCGAGACCAAGTCTCTACTAAAAATAGAAA
>NW_012152396.1:3431235-3439220 GCF_000956105.1 Propithecus coquereli
AAGGTATGTTGGCAAAATGACTTTGAAATATGCAAATGCAAAATTTCATCCAAAACCCATATTTTGGTTTAAAAAAAAAGACAAATTGAATGTTGACAGTCACATGATTCAGCATTAATACTTCAAGAAGTAATTCTTAGTACACAAGTTCAGTATCAGAAAGAAAAAAAATTAAAAGATAATTTACTTTTAGTACACTACAGCTTCACACAAAGTCATAAAGGAGATTAAATTAAAATTATAAATATTCCTCTCGTTGGATCTTTGGCTCTCACAACACATCTCCAAACAAAATCAAAGCCATCCTTTCCCCCAGCAATGATATTAAAATACATTCTCCAAGAATTGTGTAATAAATTAGATGAGTAGGAACAAAATAAATGACAAATGTCAGAAACCGTGAAGGTTAAACATGTTGGGTAAGGAAGGTGACCTAAAATTTACTTAAAAGGATATACAAGAAATTGAAGAGTATAGTGTCAAAAACCCAACTAACCCCTAGTTTTTGAGAGCAAGTTGGCTGCAGTATTCTGAAATTCTAAAAATCCCCCCAGTCTCTTCCCAACACATCTCACTCTAATCATGGCTTCAAATCGTATCTTAAGATTATGTTAACAGGATGTCAGCAATCATGTTACAGCCATAAATGTCATCTCTATGCCTGCCCTGAGTCCTTCTTCATGGCCAGTCAGATCTGCTACCTTACCCTAACAGGTTCCTAAAAAATACAGTCTGGCTGGGGGGAGGGGATGGTGGTGGAGGGTTGTGTGTATGTGTGTGTGTGTGTATGTGTGTGTTGGGGGGGGGAGGGAAACGGCAGACAAGGAAAGTAAAAGAAAAAAAAAAAAAAAGAAAGGAAGAAAAACAACAAAAAAGCCAGCTAGAAAAACAAAGTGAAAGTCATGCTCTCGAACATATTGTTCCTTCATCAGTCTCCCAGAACTAGTACTCTATTTAACTGAGAAAAACATTGTCTCGATTTCCCATTATTTTAAGTACCCCCATTAACTCTACCTTCTCTCAATCCTCTTCAGAACATAAACCATAGAGGCATACTCCAGTACCTTTACAACTACAGTTCCCACTGCCTGGAATTCACTAAGATCATCTAATGGCAAGCTGCTTCTCATCATTCAAGTCTGCTTAAATTTGTCTCTCCTATGTCCCTGTGAACAATAGTTCCTTCTCTCAGTCATAATCTGCCCCATCACCCTGGTTTTATTATTTTGTGGCACTAATGACTATATGAAATTGCATTATTTTCTTGTCTAACTGTATACTGTCAATTTTTTCAACTAAAGTGCAAACTCCATGACAATAGGAACTTCATCTAACTTTTTGCTGTACTTCAAGCCAAGAGCAGTGCAGGATACTTAGGAGGCAGTCAATGATACTTGTTGAATGAATATTACATGACCAAAGACACTTAACTTTGACAAGTCCTTTATCTAAAGATGCTAAAAGACTTCCTATGCCTCCCATAGTTTTTCATCCCCTTAAAGATTTTCTAACAACAGAGTATATCTACAAAGTATAGCTTTTTCACCCAGAAGAGTATCACTGCAATGAAAATTTATTATCAGTTTAGTAAATATCCTTTCTGAAACTAGAAGAACATTAAACAGTAAAAGTGTTCTTGGTCTGACAGATTTTCTTATATTTTTAATCCAGCTCAAATGTCATGTGAATTGTTTTACAGAGATACAACAACAACAACAACAACAACAACAACACAGAAGAGCTTATTGTCTATATCTGCATTGATTATGAAACGAAATGGATTTGAATTACAAAATAAAATGATACAGGAGGAAAAGTTCTATCCAAATTACATAAACAATGAAAAATTACATAAACATGACAGGCCATAAAATCTCTCCATTAGAAATTTCTTCGAAAGCACCAGCCAATTCAAATGTCTGCTGCCATTCGCCACTTAATAAGGAAGCAACTTTACTCTCTTGGAGATTTTTGAGACACATTGCTTTAAAACCCTTTTATCCATAATGTCTCAGAGCAGTAATTCTCAATTTTAGTTATACTTGAGAATCATGAAAAAAAAAAAAAAATACTAATGCCTGGGCCATACCCTCAGAGATTCTGATTTAATCATTCTGAGGTGTGGCATGGGCATAGGGATTTTTAAAAGCTCCTCAGGTGGTACTAATGCAAGGTCGAGGTTAAATCACTACTTAAAAGATAAAAATCATAGCTCCACTATGAAAGTAGTTTACTATATAAAGATATAAATAACTTACCTGAACTGAAAGGCATTTAGTCATTCTAACTGCCATTAGTTTTTGTTCATATCCTAAAACTGCCATTGTATAAGTTACATAAACTATATCTGAAAACTTCTTTCCCATGCTTTCTCTTGGTTATTAAACAAACATCAAATAAAAACAAATACCTAAAATGTGCTCAGAACTGTGGGAGGCACTGAGGAATAAAACTGAATTTCTGTCCTCTTGTAATCAAGCATTCACCTCTATCTTTCAGATGTTCCCACTTCAACTACCACTATGATCACTCTCTCCTTTCCATTACAGGTTGAACTCAGATATGCCAAAATACAAAAGGTACAACCTCACACATCAATCAATTGCTTAAATGGTGTTGGTGGGGGGAAGTTATGAGATTCTTATCTCACTACAATATTACATGTATTAAAATATAAATTAAATTCTAGCAAGACTGAATTAAAAAACATATAGAGAATATTATCTGAACTCCAGAAGGGGAAAGTATAAAAGCAAAGGGAAAAAAAACACACAAAGAAAGACAAGACACACATATAAAATTTATGCATAAAATACCGTTAACAAAAAAATGTAAATAACATTCAAGAAAAAGACATTTTATCACACGTATAAAGATTCACATTGATACACAAATATTCTCTCAAAAAAATGAAGTCACACACCTCCATTAGAAAAATGGCCACAGCATAGTAGGGCTATCTGGAAAGTATCCAGCCATTGTATCCATGTATCCATTGTATCCATGGCTGGATACTTTCCAGAAAGCCCTCATATTCATAAACTTTTTTACAATAGAAAAATTGTAAATAAACCAGATATCCAACAATAGAAATGCATAGTGAGTTATATTCCCAAGCTAGAATATTATGCAATCACCAAAATATTAATAGTTATTTCGAGAAAAAAATTAATAAAATAGGAAAAAGCTCAAGACATATTAAAAGTCAGGACACAAAATTCTGAAGTCTAATAAAAGTAATTCACACATAAGTATAAAGAAAAACTAGAATATAAATTGGAAGTACAAATATTAAAATATTCAAGTTTTGGCTTTGTGCTTCTTTACAGTGAATATGTATTAATGTAACGAACAGAAAAACTATTTCAAAATGTATATCCCTTGTTCAGTAATATATCTTCTAAAAATTTTATGAAATTGAGTGGAAGACACATAAAAATATTTACTGCAGTAGTATTTCTAATAGCAAAGAGTAATAATAAATTTGACATGTTTATTTAAATTGGCAACTCAAGTAAATATTTTAAAAAACAGGGAAATGTACAATGTACAAGGGGAAAAAAGCAAGAAACAAGTATTTTTAAATACAGTCTCAATATATTAAAATGTACATATATCTATATTCACAGAGAATGGACTAAAAGGAAATATACCAAAATATAACACTGTTCATTTTTTGAATTTCAGAGCTTAACTTCTATTGAACCTTTTTATGTTTTCCAAGTTTTCTATGAGATTTTATAAAATTTTCCATCCCATTCCTAAAGATCTAACAATGTAGTAGTAATTGCCATTAGGAATAACCTAAAATGGTTCATTTTAAATTGCTTTAAAAAGTATTCACTTTTCTAAACATAAGCAACTTAAAGCAATATTTAGAATTTTTCACTAAATATGTTTAGCTATCCTTAAGATAGATGTACTACGAAGGCCAGACACGGTGGCTCACGCCTGTAATCCTAGCACTTTGGGAGGCCAAGGTGGGAGGACTGCTTGAAGCCAGGAGTTCAAGACCAGCCCAGGCAACTTATCAAGACCCCGGTCTCTACAAAAAATGAAAAAAAAATTAGCCAGGCGTTGTGGTGCATGCCAGTAGTCCCACCTACTCAGGAGGCTGAGCAGGAGGATCGTTTGAGCCCAGGAGTTGGAAGCTGCAGTGAGGTATGATGATGCCCCTGCACTCTAGGCTGGGCAACAGAATGAGACCCTGTCTCATTAAAAAAAAAAAGAAATGTACTATGAAACATATACATATTAGATGATGCTACAGACATGGTACACGATTAATGGTTAACAATGGCAGTTATCTGTGGCAGAAGTATCTGCAATGGCACTGCAATAACATTGTGTACTCAAAACGAAATGACTTCACAATGAAACAGAAAAGGGCTACAAAGATTAAGGTGTGGCACTCTATTAGCCATAGATATTTCACTGCAAATTTGTCAGAGAACAACAGGTCTATTTTAGCACACTCCTCTCCACAAATCAGTAGTTTAAATAGCGTGATATGGTTTACAACCATGTCAGAGCACCTGGTACCTGAGTAGGCATCTCCCACCTCTTTTCAGACAATGAACAACAAGCAAAACAGGGGTAAGATCACTGAAAACAAAGAAGTGAGTCCTACTCCTTCCCCACCTTTCTGCCAAATCCAGCAGTATCTACCAAACCAAGGGCAGGGAGAGGAAAACAAAGCAGAGAACTAAAGTCCTATTTAGTTCCAGAGAAGAATTTGGAAACACCGACATAGTTAAAACTTGGGGACAGAAAATTAGAGATGCAGAACTGGGGAAAGAACTACTGGGGAGCTATAAACAACTACAGGAGCTCCCACAGTATTGGCTGGGAGATGTCAAGATCGAACTAGTCAGAGGGGAAAGGTTTCATTGAATATGTGAGGTATTTGGTAAAGAATCCAAAAAGGCCACACAAAAGAGTAGAGCTATTCTAACTTTAGAGTACAGGCTACTAGGAAGATGCTGTAACAACACTTCCAAACAAGCCTCAAAAGGACAAAGCTAATTCTCAAGTATCCTAGCTGCTAACCAAACGTAAATTCAGTACTCTTTAAAAAAGGACAACCAAATTCAGACATTTGGCAATGTAATATTACAACGTCCAGCATCTAATAAAAATTACTAGACTTGCAAAGAAAAACATGTGTCCCATAACTAGGAAGAAAAAGGGTAACTAGAAATAGACCTTGAAATGACACATATGAAAATCAGCAAGCAAGGACTTTAAAACAAAATGTGAAATAAAGAGTAAAGAGATGAAATCTGTAAAACTAAAGGACTGAAGAGAATTTCCAGAGCTGAAAAATATTTGAAATAAAAAATTCACTGGATGACCTGTAACATCTGATTAGATATTGGAAAAAAAAGACCAGTGAACATGAAGACAGCAATGGAAATTACCCAAACTAAAGCACAAAGAGAAAAAAGGCTAAAAAAACAGGGGTGACATTATTTTAGGACAGTATCAAGTAAAGTAACAGTGTGTAAATGGAATTCCAGGAAGAGAGGTGGGCAAAAGTAGAAAAAATATTTAAAGAAATAATGCTTAAAAGTTCTCTAAATTGGACAGAGAAATACAAACTTACAAATCTAAAAAGTTCAACAAACTCCAAGAAAGATAAACACAAAGACAAGTGCACCAAGGCACATCACAATGACACTACTGAAAATCAATAAAGAACAAAATCTTCCCAACAGCCAGGGGAAAGAAGATATCATGTAAAGAGGAAGAAAGATAAAATCATTGCTGACTTCTAAGAACAGAAGTCAGAAGACAAAGGAAAAAATCTTTTAAAGTGCTAAAAGAAAAAAATCTATCAACCAAGAATTCAATATGCAGTAAAAATACACTTCAAAAATAAGGGGAAATAGATATTTTCAGGCAAAATCTGAATTTGTTGCCAGACATGCGCTACAAAAAATGTAAAGTAAGTTCTTCAGTGGATAGGAAATGATATCTGATGAAACTGGACCCACCCAAAGTAATGAAGAGCACCAGAAATGGTACAAAAGAAAGGGCATCTTCCTTTTCCCCATTTAAGAAAATATCTTTAAATAATAGCAATCTATTCTGGAAATTCACGACATATGTAGAAATAAAATACACAGTAATCAGACCAAAGACGTAAGAAAGGAAATTAAATATACTGGTATAACGTTTTTAACATTATATGTGAAGTGATGCAGTATCATGTGACAGCAACTACAAGCTAACGTACAGATACTGCAAGCCCCAGAACAATCACAAATAAAACATTAAAAAGAGGTAATAAGCCAATAAAGGTAATAAAATGGAATACTTAAAAATACTCACAAAAGATCCCAAATAGCCAAATTAATCTTGAGCAAAAAGAACAAAGCTAGAGGCATCACACTGATTGCAAAATATATTACCAAATCTATAGAAATCAAAACAGCACAGCATTGGCATAAAAACAACATAGCACTAGCATAAAAACTTGGACTAATGAAACAGAATAAAAAGTCGAGACATAAATGCACCCATTATACATCCAGTTGATTGTCGACAAAGATGCCAAGAACACATAATGGGAAAAGGACGGTCACTACAATAAGTGGTGCTGCAAGAACTAGATATTTGCATGCAGAAGAAAGAAATTAGATCCTTATCTCATACCAAATATAAAAATCAACTCAAAATAGATTAAAGACTTAAACATAAAACATAAAAGTATAAAACTACTAAAGAAAATATGAGGGAAAAGTTCCATAACACTAGTTGGACAATGATTTTTTGAATATGACCCCAAAAGCACAGGCAATAAAAGCAAAAATATTAGGTCATTAAATATGAAATGTCTGATTTCAAATCAGAAGTTTAGTTTATTATATCTCAAAGAACGAGCAGTACAATTAATCAAAGTATGTGCCTAAACTATTGAAGTGGTTTTGCTATCTTAAGGATAGGCTTGTTTAGGCCAGCAGTGAAGAGCAGTGGAGAGCAAGTGGCAATGAAATCACAAAAGGTGTTTTCCACAGCTTGTTGAGAATTGAATATTCTTCCTTGCAAGAAGTAGTCCAAAGCCTGGAAGAAGTGGTAGTCAGCTGGTACAAGTCTGGTGAATATAGTGGATGACAGAGAGTTTCCAAGTCCAGTCTTTGTAGTTTGAACAGCATTGTTTGTGCGACATGTGGTTGAGTGTCTTGCAAGATGACTGGCCTGTCTCTACTGACCGATCTTGGCTGCTTAATGGCAAGCATCCTCATCATTTCATCCAACTGGTTGCAGTAGACATTCACTATAATCAATTAACCAGGTGTCATGAAGCTGTAGTGGTAATACCAGTGCTGGACCACCAATCAGACACCAGTAGCTTTTTTTAATGAATATTTGGTTTTGGGCCGTGTTTCAGCACTTCATCTTTATCCAACCATTGTGCCGAACACTTGGGATTGTCAAAAAGAATCCATTTTTCATTACACATAACAATATGTTTCACCTTTATGTCTTGACAGAAAAGAAAGTGATGCTTCGAGATAATTTCTCTTCTGATGTTCATTTAATTCAGACGGAACCCGTCTATCCAGCTTCTTTATCTTGCCAATTTGTTTCAAATGGTTAAATATTGTTGGAATAGCAACGTCAAACATTACTGCTAATTCGCATGAGGTTGAGATGGATTCGCTTCCACTACAGCTTTCAGCTCATCATTATCCACCTTGGTTTCAGGTCACCCATGTGGCTCCTTTTTAAGATTAAAATCACCAGAATGGAACTTCTCAAACGATCAACATACTGTGCGTTCATTAGCCACAACCTTCCCAAACACTTCACTGACAGTTCTAGCTATCTGTGCTGCATTGGTTCCATAACAGAACTCATATTGGAAACTACCTTGAATTTTTGACTTATCCAGGGTTTCACAAAAATTGCTCTAAAAAAAAAATTTGAGGCCGGGCGCGGTGGCTCACGCCTGTAATCCTAGCACTCTGGGAGGCCGAGGC
>NW_012152396.1:3450771-3453059 GCF_000956105.1 Propithecus coquereli
AAATTAAATTAAATAAAGTACATTTTGAATGACTCCATCTTGCTACTATACGAAGAAATCTGAAATTAACAGCTTAGGTTTTGGATAAGATACACATTACGTGAATCTTATTTTTCATTTTTACAGACAATATAAAATAGAACTAGTCTCAGGGAAAGAATTTCTCTTGACTGGGTGAAAATCAAAGCGGCAACTCTGATAAGAAAGAAGAGAAGGACAGAAAAGAAACCTACAGCCTTCAAAATAAAAAATATTCAATACAACAAATACTTCATATATTTGTTTCACTTGCCAAAATATGAGTAAGAAAATTATAATTTATGAACTCCATTCATAATCATTCAGTAGAGCTGCAATGTAAGATTTGACAGAATTTACAAACCCATTTCAGGTTTTAATTATTCCCTTTATCAATATCAAAACATTCTTGCTACTTAATGGTTTTCTATAAGCAAAAAATTTTTCTACTTATTTCTAGCTTTTCTTCTCACTCACTACCTATGTCACTCAGAGATCTTCAAACTCCTTACTTTCAGAAATTCCCAATGATTAATCTAACACTTACAGTAACAATTTTAAAGCAATATTTAAATTACCATGCAAATAACCATACAAAGTTGTTTCCTACTTCTTCAACTTGCTAGACTGTAGTTGAAGGATAGTGACCTACAGGGGTACGTCAAAGAGATTAGAGAAGTGGGGACTATGTGATGAATTAATAAATCTGATAAAATGGTAAGAGAAGACATTTGGATCGAGCAGACTTAAATCTTAGTTTTGCCCCCTTATTGACTGTAAACTTGGGCAATATATTAGAAACTAGCAGTTTTTCAAGTATGATCCACAGGATTTATGAGGATCCCCAAGACTCTTTTACAAAGTCTGTGGGGTCAAACTTATTTTTATAATACTAAGATGGTTATTTGCCTGTTTCGCTGTGTTGACACTCACACTGATGATGCAAAAGCAATGGTGTGTAAAACTGGTGGCTTAACATGAATCAAGGCCATGACACCAATCTGTATTAGTTAGTAGTTGTCATGTTCTTCTCTGCTGTGCACTCACAATCTTAAAAAAAAGAGAAGAAAACAAAGCCAGTTTCCTTCATGAAACAGTTAAAAGTATCAATTTTTAAAATTTTCAACCTTGAGTATGTAACTTTTTAATATTCTGTGTGACAAAATAGAAAGGACTTCTGCTACATACCTAAGAGTGGTAGCTGTCCTAAGAAAAACACTTAAGCAATTGTGAGCTGAACCAGTTACTTTTTTTCATGGGACACCATTTTTTTCTTAAGACATACTATGGTTGGCAGACATTTTCTCAAAAATTAATGAAGTGAGCCTTTCATTTCAAGAAAAACAATTCACATTCTTTGCCATCAACGATAAAATTCAAGCTTTCAAGAAAACATTAGAATTTTGAAAAACATATCTGACCATCATGAATGTGACAGCGTCCTAATTTTTGACTTTTTCGGGATCAGGGGTGATATTAGGAAATGTGCTTTTTTTCTTATATCATAGAATAAAAGGAACCAGTATTTTCCAAATGGTCAATGTATATGATGTTACAAATCATGCATGGTTTTGATACATTCAAAGTGCACAATAAACCAGTGAATTTTAGTCTAACAAAATACAGAAACTTCACTGTTTCAGACTCCATACTAAAACTAACATTTAAGAAACTAACACTTGTAGTTTAGGAGTGGTATCAAAGAAGAATAGCCACAATTATCTGAATGGGCTATTAAAATACTCTTCCCTTTTTTATCCTCATTATCAGCATGACATTAGATTTTCCTCAGAAACTTCAACCAAAAATAATGTATTGCAACAGATTGAATATAAAACAGATATAATAGATGCAGTGGCATGTGCCTATAGTCCCAGCTGTTATAATTAGGAGGCTGCGGCAGGAGGATCACTGGAGCCATTGGAGGCTCCAGTGTGATATGATCGCGCCTGTGAATAGCCACTGCATTTCAGCCTGGGCAACACAGGGAGACCCTGTCTCTTTAAAAAAAAAAAGAGAGAGAGAGAGAGTCAGTCTAGTTATTTTCTGTTAAGCCATACTTAAAGAAATCTGCAAAAAATGTAAAACAATGTCACTCATCTCACTAGTTTTTTTCTCTTGGAAATCATTTTTTATACAAGTATGTTAATATGTAATGGGTTTATTATTCATTATTTTAAATGAATAAATATGTAAATATTAGAAAATTTTCTGATTTTTAATTTCAAATACAGTAAATATTGATAGATATAACTCTCATAAACAAAAAC
>NW_012152396.1:3453109-3455397 GCF_000956105.1 Propithecus coquereli
AAGGCACCCCTTGTACACTGCTGATGGGAATGTAAACTAATACAGCCATTATGGAAAACAGTATAGAGGTTCCTCAAAAAATTAAAAATAGAACTACCTTATCATCCAGCAATCAATCCCACTTCTGGGTATATAGTCAAAGGAAATGAAATCAGTATGTTGAGGAGATATCTGCACTTCCATCCATATTCACTGCAGCATTTGTTCACAACAGCCAAGATAAGGAATCAAACTGAGTGCCCATCAACAGATGAATGGATAAAGAAAATGTGGCACATACACACAACAGAATACTATTTAGCCTTAAAAAGAGAAGGAAATCCTGTCATTTGCAACAACATGGAAGAATTTGGAGAATATTATGCTCAGAAAAACAAGCCAGTCACAGAAAGACAAATGTTGCATGATCTCATATGTAGAGTCTGAGAAAGCTGAACTCATAGAAGCAGACGGTAAAGAGAGTAGTTACCAGGGAATGGGAGAAAGGGTAAGGGATGAATTGGGAAGATGCTGGTCAAAGGACACAAAATTTCAGTTAAACAGAAAGAAGACCCTCAAGAGATCTATTTGCAACATAGTGACTACGGTGTATAACACTGTATTATATACTTGAAAATTGCTATGAAAGCAAGATTTTAAGTGATCCCACCATGAATACATAATAAACATGTGAGGTAATACGTATGTAAATTAGCTCAATTTAGCCATTCCACAACGTATACATACTTCAAAACATCATATTGTGCACTATAAGTATATATATTTGTCAATTAAAAATTAAAATAAATTAAAAATGTCAAATTAAAGATGTACAAAAAATAATTTAAAGTACTCGATCTAATAAAAGGCATGAACAACGGAAAAAAACAACAAATGTGACAAATAATTAGCAAGATGGTAAGACTTAAACATAAAATACTGATAATTATATTAAATGAAAATGAATTAAATACACTCATTAAAAGGCAAAGATTGACAGTATGGATAAAAAGCAAAAGCTACCTACATGCAGTCTAAAAGAACCACACTTTAAATATAAAGACAGAGATAGGTTAAAAGAATGGAAAAAGATACGCCATGCAAACATTAGTTGTAGGAATGCTGGTAGAGCTATTATTAATATCAGATAATCTACATTCAAGCAAAAAACAACAAATATTAATAAAGCTAAAGAGGGACATTTCATAACAATAAAAGGAACAACTCAGAGAGAGGACACAATAATTCTAAATCTATATGTACCTCATAACAAAGCTCCAAAACACATGAAGCAGCAACTGACAAATCAGAAAGGAAGAATGGGCCTCTCCACAATTACAGTTGGAGATTTCAATATTCATCTCTCCGTGCTAACAGAATAGACAGATGATCAGGAAAGATATAAAAGACTTCAACATCATTAACTAACATAATTTAACTGACATTTATGGAACATTCAATCCAACAACTACAGAGAACATATTCTTTTAAAGTGCCCATGGAATACTCATTCACCAAAACAGACCATATTTAGGGGCATAAAACAATTTTTAAAAGCTGAGATTACAGAATATTCTCCGACCACACATAATTAAATTGGAAGTCTATGAGTGACTACTTTCCCAATTCTCCCAAAAACGGTATGTAAGTAATACCGACATGCAGGCATAGGAGAGAATAGAACACCTAATAGCCTCAGGCATTAGAATCAATTCTCCCACAAAACCCCAGTTAAGAAAGGCAGAATGAGTCAAAGGGGAAACCACAAAAGAAATTAGAAAAAATTTAGAACTAAATGGTAATGAAAATATAATACATCAAAATTTGTGGTATACAGCTAAAGCAGTACATAGAGGGAAATATATAGCTTTTAATTTTAATAGCATAAAAGAACAAAGGTTAAAAATAATAATCTAATAACAATCTAAGCTTCCCACAAACAAAACTCTAGGTGCAGATGGTTTTACTGGTCAGTTCAATCAATCGGTTATACATAAACTTTCAGAAAAAGGAGAAAGATATACTTCCAATCACTTTATGAGGCTAGTATTTCCCTGACGCAAAAAAATGGTCAAAGATACTACAAGAAAACTAAAGACCAACAGGCCTTGTGAAGAGCAATAATCCTTAACAAGATATTATAAATCAAAGCTAGCCATATACAGAAAGGGTCATACATCATGACTAAGTGGGGTTTATCTTGTGAATACAAAGTTAGTTTAAAATACAAAGCCAACTAATATTCTTACTCACCCCTAATTAATATTAATATTTTTAAAAAGTCAAATAACATAATTCACATGATAACA
>NW_012152396.1:3456632-3458355 GCF_000956105.1 Propithecus coquereli
TTACCATTTCAATAAGGACATAATAGACCATAAAATATTTTAAATATATGTGGTCTCACATTACTTTTTCAAAGCACAAAAGCGAAGGATAAAATGAATGTGAAAGGAAGACTAGAGGGAGAAAACCTACAGAAGGGGGGTCTAAGTAGGACTTTGAAAAATGAAGAGCGTAGAAGGTAGACAACATGAGCAGTAATTAGATATTAGGATACCACGTAAAGGCAAACAGTTGAAGTACTGTAAAGTTGAATGGACAGAATGAAGTCAAATAATATATAGTTCAAGTGTCAAACTGAGCTTGAATTTGATTCTTAAATGTGAAATAACATAGTAGAATGGGTTATAAAGTTTCTGAAATATACAGGAGATAAATACCATCATCTCAAAGATTTTGTTTAGAAGTTATTGAAGCCACTGCCTTAAGAAATCTCATTGTAGACTTACATCTAGAGAGGATCTGGAGAAACTGTATGATACAACCTAATTTTAGAGATTATAAAACACAGTAAAATAAAACTTAATAGTATTTCAAATGCTATACAAAGCTTATATTATAATCCTTAAAACCCCAGCCTACTGATCACCTGGGTTGATTTCAGTTAATATGAATGACTTTTAGTTCTTCCTCACTCCATATATACACTTAAACAAAGCCAAGAATTCAAAGACATTCCCAGGGGAATGGGAGGGGGTGAAGACGATGGTGTTTCCTTCACAGTACAAGAATAATTCAAATTAAAATGAAAAACAAGCATTCACTATGTTCAAAATACACTGTTAAGTCATTGAGAACACCAAGAGGAATAAAGCTATTCACAGTAAATCAGACTACAGCACTAAAGACTTAGAACAATGAAAAAGGAAGCCCATTAAACATAGTCTACAAATATTTAAAACCAATATCGATATAATTCAGCATTCCTATGTATCTAAAGATATATACTTCTTATAATTCATAAAATACTTAAGAAATGATGATCCTCCTGTTAAGATTTTTAAAAATGATACATGTTGGGTTTAATCTTAATATTTTGGTCATCTAATTACATAAAGTTTTACAGAAGACAGTACCTTTCTATCCAATGTTATTTCCCTTTATTACATGGAGAAAACTGAAAACAATAGGAGAGAGAAATTGATACAGATATTTTGAAAAAATAAAATATTGCACAAATATGACACAAAATCTTAAAAAGGAAAATTTTCCAATATGTGTAAACATTTAAACACAGCACAGGTTCTCAGAAAATCTTAACTGGTATTTCCTTACAAAACACAAGAATTTAGAAACTATTTCTCAAACTTGTTTAAACACTTTACACAAATACATGCTGGTCTTATATTATGATGACAGGACATAAATTAAAATGTAGAACATGTGACAAGGTCTAAGGAAATGGCAATAGGACAGATTCAAAGTTAGAACCAGCTAAGGGGTAAACATTAGTTAGAAGAATAAAGTCAATAAATGAGAAGGTGTGTGTGAAATCAAGGAGTTAGGCTGGCAGCAATATCCAAAAACCAGTAGAGGATCAACATCTGGACAATCTGCATCCAGAAAAAGAAATCATGATGAGGTAGGCAGCAGATACCAAAACTGAGAGAAAGAAGCTGAATGACAAAAGGTCAGAGACTAAACAAGGAATCCATACAATACAGAACACCACATACAGTTTAATACTCGCCTAACACTATTTCTCAATTCAACAGTTCCTGGGAATTT
>NW_012152396.1:3467515-3468626 GCF_000956105.1 Propithecus coquereli
TATATAAGAGTTATGCACAAAAAAAGACAACATAAAGGTGCCCAGATAAAGGAAAATATCTGCTTACTAAAAAATTCAGAATGCATAATGGATATAAGCTTTCTAAGGACACTGTTGAAGCACGGGTTCCAAACTATTCAGATGGAATCAATGAAGGAAAATTCCAGTATTCAAATATGCATCTGCAATGGCAGATATTTCTTCTTCTTTTGTACTTTTACCTTTGTGAAGAAAAACTAGCGGGACTAACCTCATTGAATTTCAAGTACCTAGCACAATAAAGGTACTCAATAAATATTTAGTGAAATTGTAAGATTCAATTGGTTCAGCATTTCTCATTTTGATTCCAAAACTTCTTAATGAATGGAAAATGTTACTTACATCAACTCATAAAATTTACCTATTTATTATGGCTAAACTTTTTAGTCTCTAAACCAACTTATACTTAGGTCCTAAGAGTCAGTCCAACTTTTCCTAATGAAAAATATCACCATGGTTACACTAAATATAGCACTTTAGAAATCCACAAAACACTTACTAGTATAGTACATAAATGATGTACATTACATAAGCCAACATATTTCATAAAATATAAAGAAATATAGCAAGTACCCATTAAAAGAGTCTACTACATGGAGATTTGATACCATTAACAAAAATAATTTTTATGGTAAATGGCAAGTGGATTTCCCTTTTTAACTGGAATGCACTATTTACCATTAGTCCATAATCTTGACAAATCAAAGGCAAACAATAACTTCTCTGTGACTTTTTCAATGTTATTTTAAAAACAAAAACAGCCAAAAATGGTTCCATAATAAACCTACTTATTTTGCTTAAATGTGACTCTTAATTCAGTTCTAACCTAAAGGATTTACTCAAATCCTCAATCCACTGTCTCTCAAAGGAGCAACCATAGAGAGTTGGGGTTTTTACCTTGAATTACCATAACCTGTATGTCTAGTATAGATGAAGCTGGAGAACTGGCTTTAGTTGACAAAGGAAAAAGATTGGGCATGAGAGTTGTTATTATGCTTAACACTATAAATATTTTTATTTTCATAAAAATTGCTGCTTTTTTAAAGCAAAAATATATTAAATACTGTACCCT
>NW_012152396.1:3472325-3473813 GCF_000956105.1 Propithecus coquereli
GATTAGATTGATATATATGCTTAGTTTTAAGTTAAAATATCCAGCTGTTCTTAATAGTTAACTGCAAGCAAAGCTTTAAGCTTAGATATGTAAATGAATTCTAAGACATATGATACTAAACCTACTCAGAGCTGCTTTGCAGACCCCACCTTCTAATGAGTTAATCTAAAGGTCAGCACCAGCACAAGGCTTTTTATCAAGTCTGAGCCCCCTTTTTCCCTACCAAACATACATCTGCAATTTATGAAACACGAAGTTTAAACAAAATAATTCTAGACTCCTTTAGTAATCATGTGAACCACACTGACACATTCTCACACGGAATAAGGTCTGACCCTGTCTTGCTTTTATGCTCTGCTTCCCTTTGCTCTCTCTTCTAATCTATTCATCTGTAAAATAATTCCGGCAGATAAGATTTCTTTGTTCAGATTTCAACTTTCATTTCATTTACAAACCTAGCCCTACCTCAAGAATGTCTTCTAGAACATATGCTTCCATTTCAGCCGCTGTCTCCACCATGTTTTATCAAACTGCCATGTTTCTTACTGCACTATGATTAGATCATTGCCAGCAGGAACACTCCTCTGTGTCAGCAAGGGAACAGGAAATGGAATGTTCTATTACATGCCTAAAGCAGCTTAGCTGTTCACTAGCCAGGCATCTACCAAAAGAGCAGGGGGTGACTCACAGTGTATTTTTTAAAGATACAGAAGCTCTATTCCAAAGCAAACTTCTGTCAAGTAATTTCAACAGACAAAATAAAGTCTCTTATTTTACCATTTCAAAATTTAAAATCCTAAAATTTCAAAAAAGAAATAATTACATATTTTTTAAAAAGCTATTTAACACGTCTGGCTTCCTGGTTGAACAAAAGAGGTTGAAGTGGGTTACGCAGCAATTTATCCTTAGTGAGATTAATGGCTGTATTAAAGACGCAAAGAAGGAGCATGATGATGCCAAATTAGGAATTTGCTACATCAGGCAAACGGATTATATAATATACATATTATAGTTAAGACTCGACAGTATCAAAAATAATTATCCTTATGTAGATTTTTGTAATGGTAAACTGGTTTTCCATAAACTAATCTGTTTGTAAATATCTATCAGAACACGATGTAACATTCAAATGATTTACAATTACTGAAGCAAGATGTAACACACCATTTTATGTCTATTCATTTTCTAGCAGTGCTTTTAACTTCTCTTGCTAGCCAAAGAAATGGCCTGTTTTTTCCCTTATTAGGCATAAATAGTACAAGAGACCAAAATATTCCAGA
The DNA here is from genome assembly GCF_000956105.1 of Propithecus coquereli. Taxonomy (NCBI): domain Eukaryota; kingdom Metazoa; phylum Chordata; class Mammalia; order Primates; family Indriidae; genus Propithecus; species Propithecus coquereli. The sequence continues at coordinate 3,473,606 of NW_012152396.1, forward strand.
TAAATGAAATTTAGAGACACTCTATCTGGATCATCAAACAGCAAATAAAGTGAGTAACAGAAGAGCCAATTTATACTATATTCATTGCTGTAATTGATCCTCTTAGGAAAATATATTAGATTGTCAAATTTCTTCTTCATGCAATCTTGAATATGAAAAATGCACTGGAAAAGGAACAATGTTTAATGCTCTGTGGCATTAACAGAAT
>NW_012152396.1:3473863-3476445 GCF_000956105.1 Propithecus coquereli
GGGAAATCATCAAAATTTTAAAATTATAATCATGTCTCAGGAAAAGCAACATAAACAGAACAAGAGACGAGATACTTATATGGGCTCTCAGCCCGTTTTCTACCATCTGTATTTGGCTACTTTCTTGAGCTTTAGTCCCTTTTACAGAAGGTGAGCAGAAAGAACAGAAACACTTTGCTTTGAAGAAGAAAATTACTGACTGTATTATTTTAATAACTTAAATAACCAAGTTATTCTATTTAATCCATTACCTTGGATTGCTGAAAAGCAATGATGTAAGCTGAAATCAACCTTTTCTTGTTTTATTATACATTTTAGACACAACATTTTACTTAAGATTTTAAAGATCTAAAATTCAACTTAAAAACATGCGTGTGTGTGTGTATATATATATATAAAACAAGCAATCACAGTTTAAAAGGTAAACCATAGCATTATGAGAATTTGTACTATATACACTAACAATACTGATTTCAAGTTTCTTTTTCCTAAGATTTAACAAGAGCACCTTTAAAAAAATTATGCTTCAAAAGACCAAATTATAAACACAGAAAAAAAGTCCAAAGTTAATTTAATGTAAATAAACAGAATCTACACAGAATCTCATTTGCTCAATAAATAGAATCACAAAGGTGAAATTACATTAATTAACTTGAAATAGCTCAATATTATTAACACATTAACTGCCCTGTGAGTTGTATTTAACTCACACTAGTTTTGAGCCTGGGGCCTTGTGAAGCATATGTAATTCACACATCTCTTTACCTTGGGAGCCACTTCAATTATTTTTCAAGTTGCACAACTCATGCACAGAAAACAACAAAAAATAACAAATTTTTCATTAAGTTCCAAAGGATCATTTTGTTTTTGAAGTTTTAATTCTATTTTTGCAATAAAACACCATGGCGTCAAAGAAACAAAAATTTTTTCTAGTGTGGCAGTGTGTTAAGTACAATAATAAAATTGTCAGTACATTGTGCAGATGAACTTCATTATCCACTATTGGACATTTATTCAAGGAGTTATCCCTTTGAAAAAAAAATATTCTTCTGGAAATCTCATTATGCAATACATATCTATTTACTTGCAATATGAAGTGTTTTAGAAATGGTAAATTTAGCTTCAGAGTTAGCAAATTTATTCTTTGCACTTTTATTTTTAGCATTAGGTCATGAATACTTATAATTTTGGAAAAGAAGTCTCTTTTATTACTACTTGGAAAATTTTCATATCTACTCTGCCAATTATTGACAAATAATTAAATCAAATAATATTTTAAATAGAGAAAACTACTCATTTAGTATAGTTTAATGCAACAGGTATACAGAAACCAAATTAAGACAGATTGAAAATTAGGACAATTAAAACTAGAGATTATTTTAATGACTAGTAACAATTAGTAAATTAAGTAATGTAAAATCCTAACATGACACTCAACAATTTTAATGGAAATAATGAAAAGCCAATTGTTGAGACAGCATTTAAAAATTCTAGACTAAAAGCACAAAACTATGCTTAAGTGGGTTTTCCTCTAGAAAATAAATAGGACTTGTAAAATCTGTTACATATTGAAATTTTAAATGACCAAGGAAAATTATCAAACAGATTTATCAAGAACTACAAAGTACACTTCTTTAAAATCTGAAGCAACAAATTTTTAAAAAGCGAATCTAAAGGCACCACTAAAACTTTATAATCTAATTAGACTTGTTGAAACTGAGCCACCAAAAAGTCACGTGACCACCCATAATTACTAGAGTCCCTTGATGAACGTGTATACCACTATTTCTAACAATTTTATTATACCATTTTTTTAAAAACTCACTAATAGTATCAAAGTAAAATTTTTTTTTAAAAAAGGAAAAGAATAAAAATTAACCACAATCCAATTCAGACAGCAGCTCTTAGAAAAGGGGGAAAAAGCATGTTGTCGGCAGGTGTCTGCAAGGAGGAAGATAATACAATGGAATCAGTTTTCATTCTGCAGAACAACCATGAGACTTGCTGCAATGTCAGCTCCAAGCACACACTGAGGGACTCCAGAAAATACTCATTGATCATGCAGCACTTTATAATGCGCATAGGCTGTTTCTCCTGCTAACCCCGCCTAGCTTCCCTTTGCAGCTTCTCCCAAACCCTCTCCCCACAATAAAATCTCTTCCTGTAGACAGTGAAATAGTTAATAAATTTTCAACAGTCTAAGTATTAGGAATACCACTCTCCACTTTGAAGCCTCTTTATCTGAATTAGCCAGTTTTTTCTTAATGAAGAAACTAAATACCCTACAACCTCACAGATAAGAATATGGGATTTAAATATCTATACCTATAAACACAAATTTTTGATAGTATATTACACCCAAGGCCAAAATCAATTACAGTTTGACTTTGAAATGTATTTCCTTGGACTGATTTATACTCAATTAGGTTCTTATAAAATTGATATAACCAGAAAAAAAAAAGGAAATATAATTTAAAATTCCCATAACTCAAATTACAGAAAATTGTTATTGATAGCTCTCTAGCATTTGTGTCCTAAATTCTGGGGGTTTTACATTTTAAATCTAATAATTTATTTTATAA
>NW_012152396.1:3479110-3495583 GCF_000956105.1 Propithecus coquereli
CAGGAAGCTGGCTCCAGAATTCATCCCTGGAACCATCTACTATATTCCCTCCAGGTGATATTATTCTTATTTTACAGATGAGGAAACCAAGTGTCAGACACGGCACACAGTTACATAGCAGGGTCAAATACAGATTCAAATCTAGAATTGTCTGACTCCAAAGGTTATGTGGAATTAATGGCAAAAAAATGATTTTTATAATGTTTTCCCTTAGACCTTACCTAGTGATTACATTTATGTATGGGTACGCCAGGCATCTGGAGGCTTCTCAAATAAAATAATTTCCACTGCGGAGACCTGGCCTAAAGAAAAAATATTAAACTGGCTTTTACCATTTCCTGCCTTCCAGGTCAATTCTTTCTATGCTTCAAATAAACTGCTCCATCATTAGACTTAAGACAAGTCATCAGCAAGGTTTCCCTTTCACAAATATTCCTCCAATGTAAGCAAGCAATAATAGGCTTGAGTTTAAGGAATTCCTATGTTCTTTTTTTTCCATACACCAAGAATAGGCTTTCCAAATCCTTTATTTGACAAGAAATGGGGCCCTTTAACACTCAAATCAATCAAATCATTCACTCTCCCCTTCCCTTCTGTTGTAGGATTACAGGGTGCTTCTCTTATACTTTCTGACACTTTCTGTTAAGTTTTTAATAATAAATACGTGACTATAGCCTGCCTACAGAATTATGGATGTTTATAAACCATTTATCAACTTTCTCTCTTACATACCAGAAGAAAGCAGGCAACACTTGATGTGTGCCAATACACACCCAGGGCCAGCAGTCTTTGGCATAGAGCAGGCATTTAAATATTTTTTTATTAAATAAGCAAATGCATGAATAAAAGAATCATCTGATACCCAGTAAGGCATCCTAATCCCTTTAAATTATTGCTACTACTTGTAAGAATTTCTGATGACAAAAACATTTGTTCCTTGACTGTATCTTTAGGTCACTGAAATAAGATATTAGAAATATTTGATATAAACAGAATCTAAATTTTAGAATATCTGTAATTTGTTGTTATAGCAAAATAATTATTTTCTCCTTAACTTAGTTTTCTAGTCCTTTTTGTTAATATGATTACCTATGCCACAACAGGATATCCTGGGCAAAAGAATGTGAAAAGAGATTCACAACACATCTGTCTTAAGACCCATCATCCTAAAAGTGAGCCACTTTCCAATTCAACCTCATTTTATAGGCAAAAAAATTGTCTTTCCATTTATCTAAAATGGATTTCATGCTGGGTACTGTGGCTCATGCCTATAATCGCTTGGGAAAGCCGAGGTAGAAGGACTGCTTGAGCCCAGGAGTTCAACTAGCCTGGGCAACACAGTGAGATCCTGTCTCTACAAAAAAATTAAAAATTAGCCAGGTGTGGTGACATGCACCTGTAGTCCCAGCTACTCAGGAGGCTGAGGCAGGAAGATCACCCAAAGCCAGGAGTTTGAGGTTACAGTGAGCTATGATCACACCAATGTACTCCAGCCTGGATGACAGAGAGAGACCCTGTCTCTTAAAAAAACAAAACAAAAAAAAAAAAAAAAAAACAGTAGCAATGTGCTGATAAGCAAGCAACCCCATTTTGCATGACTTAACACTTTGCTGATATCTATCCCCCTCACATAAAACTTTTTTCTAATCAAAATTTCCTTGTAAAGGAGTTTTGTTGTGAATGAATTACAAGCGGCTGTTCTAGCCCACTTACTTACTTCACCCGAGAAACCCTCTATAAAACCCAAGACTCTCCCCTTTTCTCTCGTGGATGCTTTTTCGCCTCCACCCATCTGCACCCAGATGCTCAAAATAAACAGCATTTTGCTACACATGAGGCTTTCTGTATGTCTCTCTCTCGGCTCCAGACCTAACAGTTCTCACCAAATATTTTCTTCTATTTAAGAAATGGCAACGCTTCAAAATTCACATTTTCAAACAAAACGAGGACAGAAAATTGGTGGTAGAACAAATGTAATGGTCTTACCCACCCACATAAGAACTACTAGAAAAAAATCTGAAACAATTTCACCTCTCAAAATGTATATATTGATACAAGTCTATTAAAAATACAGATCTGAAATCAGCCATCAGTTTTAAAACATGTGACCAGATATATCCTTACTTAGTTCCATATCATTTCTACTTTTCAAGGAATCTCAAACCAAAGTTAAGGATATATAAATTTGTAAACTTGTAAATAAAATAACGCAAAAGCCATCCAATAGTATATTCTAAACATGAAGAGTATATATTATTTTATAATATTTTAAATATTTAAAAATATTTAATTGCTTAAATAAAATTTTTCTCAAGGCTAATACTATAAAAAGCCCTAGTAAACTTATTTTTGAAAGATCATCATTAGCATTTTAATCATTCATTTATACAAATATTTACTGAGAGCTTATTTGGTGGCAGAGTTTATACTACATACTGGATATAGAATGGCAAATGGAATTAGTTCACCTCTAAAAGTGTACAATCTAGAAGAACTCAATCCTGATTCCTGACAAAGTTTAAATATTAAAACCCTCAGTAATTCTTTTTCTTCGCTGATTAGTCCCTTTCCATTCTTCTCTAATCCAAATAATAAATAAAACCTGAAATTCAACTTAGTGCAGAAGAGAACTACTATGTTTAAATACAAAATATTTCATCCAGATGCGTCCTATGCACAGAATGGAATATAAGCAGTCTTGTCCGAATGTAAGTAACATACTAAGCCAAGTAAAAAAACAAAGCAGTGATCTTCTTTTCACATCTCCAGTAGCAGTTGTGTCTGCTGGATAGTTGTATTACTTGTCTCTACCCATGATGGGTCACACCATGAATTCATTCTTTTTCTGGTATTTCACAACAGGTTCTATATATACAAAACTGATAAAATATTTATTGTTTTTAGGTTACATTCAAACCCCTCAAATATGTCTGTATTGTACAATATTTTCAAAATAAAAATAAAAACAAGTACATACATAATAGAAATCACATATTTCAATGTTTTTGTTTTTAAATAGGCTAAATATACTGATGGTACAAGCACTTTCAATCTGATCTGCAAAACATGAATTGTCCTCTGATCCAAAGCAACAAGTACCTACCAGCAAAAAGACACACACACCACACAAACACATGCCCACACACCACACACACATTCACACACACAAGGATGGGGGCAGAAGAGGATCTGGGGATAAAAATTAAAATTACAAGGTAAAGAGCTTAAATTCAAAGCCAACTTTTCAGAGTCACCAATTTCTACCACTTTGGGGGACTGAAGAAAACAGCTCCTGGTAACTGAAGATAGTGTCAAAGCCATGAAGAATAATTCAGATGTAAAAACTACCCAAGTAAACATGGAATCCCATTGTCACTGGCTCTCCTCCTCTGGTACCTTGATGGTCTGGGGTCCCTGACAAGCAGCTCCCTTCAGTCTGGTCTCAAGACATCTATTACCACCTTATTTCTAGCCTACTCTAGTCATAACAAACCTTCAGTGGTTTGCCTGCAAGCAATTATTTCAAGTACCAAAAGACCACCTGGGATATTATGAAATATACATTCAGTCTCTAGTCTTAGTCCAATTTCCTGGCATACAACTCCTAAACTCCTTGTAATGTTCACAGTGATAAGCCTGTCATTTTGTATGCTAATGAGTTAACTGAAAGCTGGCAGCCCCTAGGTAGCTTCAGAATGGGGCTGGTCACCAGAAGGATCAAGCCAAGATTAGAGGGTTGGGATTTTTAGGCCCAGCCCCCAACCTCCAAGGTAGGGAGAGGGACTAACGGTTAAATTGATCACGGATGGCTAATGGTTTAACCAATCATGCCTATGTAATGAGGCCTCCATAAAAACCCAAAAGGAAAGGTTCGCAGAGCTTCCAGGTAGCAAAACACAGTGGAGGTTACTGGAGGGTGGTACGCTTGGAGAGAGCATAGAGGCTCCTCACCCCTTTTCCATACCTCACACCCTATGCTTCTCTTCATCTGAGTCTTCTGTAATATTCTTTACAATAAACTGGTAAATATAAGTGTTTCCCTTAGTCTGTGAGCCACTCTAGCAAATTAATCAAACCCAAAGAGGGAGTCGTGGGAACCCTGATTTACAGTCAGTCAGTACAACCTGGGGCTTGCGACTGGCATCTGAAGTGGGTGGCAGTCTTGTGGGACTAAGCCTTCAACTTGTGGGATCTGATGGTATCTCCAAGTATACTGTCAGAATAGAACTGAATGAGACAACAACCAGCTGTCTGCTACAGAAGAACTACTTGCTTGGTGTACGAGGGAAAAAACCCACATACCCAAAGTCAAAGACGTATTTTGTGTTATGAGACTATGAAAGAAATTGAGGTTTTTTTCCCCTCTATATCATCAGACTACCGTTTTAAACTCATAATTTAATATATTAAGAAATGTATTAAATCAAATTGTCTCCATCCACCAATGACTAGGCCAGAAATTGCAAAATGGGCACTATTTCTCTTTCCACTAACCTGATGCTGACCACAGATAGAGGACCTTTGGGGCCTTCGAATGAAGAGAATCTCAGAGCACAGACTATGACATTCCAAAGTTCTCAAGGTGGATATACAGACAAGACTTTAACACTACCCTTGGACCCACATACATAAAGAAATAACTGATCTCATTCATTATAACTATGAACTGCCTCTTTGGTCATCATAAAAATATTTCAGCTGTGTAAGAAGTAATGGTACAATTACATTCAACTTCTGCCCCCAAATTTCAGATACTCAGGTACTATCAAATAAATCTCCAACAAAAACTAATGTGATATAAGAAAACAGAAGACAATATTTATCAATCTTTATGTGTGAAATAAATATCTCGCTAGTATGCATTATAGAATAAAATTTAACCCACATTCAAATCTTTTAAATCCTCCATCAACAGTTTCTTACTAGAGTCACAAATTTTTAGAAAGCCTATCAACTCCCATCCTCCTCAAGAACATATATGCTTATTTCTCTCAATGAAGGTAGGTCATACTGTTTAAAGACTAGGCATTGAATAACTAATAATACCTTACAAAATGTTTAAAGGTATCATTGAACTACCAAATATAATTTTATATCTGTTTTCATATACTTGAGAAACCTGTCCCCTTCTTACACATACAAATCTCATAATTTTCTGTAAAATGCTTAATTTTAAAGTATTTCTCACAATTATTTTTAGTTTATACATTTGCATATCTTGATGGTTCCGCACTCCAACTTGCTGAGAAAACTATGCACAATCAAGTAGACTCATTATAGATAATATACCTAGGTCTTACAGTCTTTTGCAGTTTTTACTTTCAATTCTTACAGGCTTGTAATATCTTAAGATTTTGCATTTTTTTTAAATCAAATCTGAAAAATATACAATTAGAAATCCGCTTACCCAAAGATGATGTTTCTGATCTAAAACCAAGCTTTCAAAAAACATATTACCTATGTAGAGCATAAACTGGATGCCAACCTGACTTTAAATTGAAGTGGCATCAAAATAAGATTAATTCTTTCACTCAACAAATATCATCTGAGGGAGACACACAATGGGTCCTCAGTAAAGATGGGAGGGCTAGGTACATCAGATCAGCCTCATCTTTAGAAAGAAGAGGGAGAAAAGGCAACTTCTATTTCCGTCTTCCTTCTTCCAGCTCTTTCAGAAGATACACTCTGTCTCCAGTAGCTGGAGGCTCTCCTTAATTACACGACTTCCACCTTAAGGATAACCAGCTTTCTAATCCTGGCCATTAGTACATCAGAGAAAATGTCATCTTATTTAGAGGCACTGGAGGGAAAAAGGATTAAGAATTTTCCTGTATTTCCAAATTATTCAGAATAAACATTTTTTTAAAAAGAGTTTCCTGTCAGATTTCATGGAAAGGATTCAGGAATTAACACTCAAAATCAATAGTGTGAGCCAATCAAGAAATAATTATGCACCCTACATAAAAATAGTCACATTTGTATTCTATGCAACTTTCTAATTTCCTGGAATTAATCCCTATGTGTCCTCTATTTCCACCTCAGATAAGTTGCTGAAAAGCCTGTCACCTTGGAATGTATTCACTTCATAAATAGCAGTATTATTGTAATTGAGTAGATACAACACATAAGCGATCTTTTTTAATATTATAAATGTGATGCATGCCTTTAGGGTTTTTAAGAAATTCAAAGGCTACAAAGGCATGAGTTGAGTAAGTCTTTTTTTGTTATCCTCCTGCATCAAAATGGTAATACGCTGTTAAATTGTTAATAAACTTCTAGTGCAGCTACCAGTTTAACTTTAATGCCATTTCCCTTCTAGGTTTTTTTTTTTTTTCTGTTTGTTTGTTTTCCGATAGAGTCTAGCTCTGGCTCAGTGGCCAGAGGCTAGAGTGCAGTGACATCATCATATCTCACTGCAACCTCAAACTCCTGGGCTCACATGATTCTCCTGCCTCAGCCTCCAAGTAGCTGGGACCACAAGCCCGCACCACCACGCCGGGCTAATTTTTCTATTTTTCATAGAGACAGGATCTCACTCATGCTCAGGCTGGCTGCTTCCTGATTTGCCAATTTTATATGCTTGTTATCAATTAACTGTCAACTGAAGAAATAAGCATTGACCATTTCTTTGTTACCCTCCATCTCCTAATTTCATAGATTTTATTACTTTTATTTTATAAAGGTTTATAATGCATTCTATTCCATAATTATCATTAAGCCCATTTAATGTATTTTCTAGGTTGATTCTAAAAACAAAAAATCAATTCGCTGCACTTACAATGTGATTATGTAAATACTAGTCACTGAAGAAATTGTAATTTTATGTCATATAGACATTACTGATTGAAGGGGACATGTTCAAGTATTCTAGACTAATAAAACTTGAATTTCCTTCTTGTGTTCTTCAAGTCTTTTTGAAGGCCCAAGACAGCCACTGTAGTTATCAGTTTCCTCCCACCTCCTCCCCCTGACCCCCACTAACACCATATCCTCTATCGTGGATTATCTTTTCCATTGTGTTATACTGCCTCAAATATTTCCATATAGGGTGCATAGTTTTTCCAAGTGTAAAAAGTATTCTTGTCCTCAAAAGATAGACAGTGCGGCTGGGTATAGAAAATGTAGGTCCAAATTTATTTTCCCTCCAGCGGTGAAGTCACTGTTAAACTATCCCCAAGGATTCAGCATGGCTGGTAAGAACTCGGTTATTTGATTTTCCATATTTTATTCCCTCTCTTTGGCAGTAATTTTGGGATTTCTTTTTATCCTTAGAGTTCTGAAATTTTACCAGATGTGTCTAGATGTAGATCTTTCTCCATTTATCTTGCTTGGTACTAGATGGGCTCTTTCAATCTGAAAATTCATTATCTTTCTCCAGCTCAGAAAATTTTCTTTAATTTTTTTTTTTCATTATTCTCTCCTTCCCATGGTTCCTGATCTCTGCTTTTAGAACTCATATTTATGGACGCAGAAACTTTGTGATATGTTTTTCATATCTCTTAAATTTTCTTTCAATTTATTCCAGATTTTTTTTTTTTGCTTCACATACGCAGATAGTCTCCTCTTAATTCCAAAATCAACAACTCAGTCTTGATTCCTGCTAAATTTTTATTTAGCCCATCCATTAAAATTTTTCTTTAGAATTGTCAAAACCGTTTCTATTTCTCTGCCTCTTTTTCAATGCAGCTATGATTAGTTGCCGCAATATGTTCTTAAATCTTAAATGAAATACTAATTACATTTTTTCTTTGAAGTTTATCCTTCTGAGTTATATCTGAGGTCGGCTGTTCTTTTATTCATCTTAATCCTCTTCCATCCTCTTGATTCTCCTTAATTGTCTGATTTATCTCTGTTTATATTAACAAATGGAAGATTACTTTAAAGAATATAGAGAGTGTGGACTTTCTCTGAGATTGCATGAGTTTGTTTTCTCAAGCGGCTTCTCCCTTAAATGGGAGAGCAGTACTATTTAAGCAGGTAGGGCATGTGGATAAGCAGGCACTCCACAAAGGTACCTGGATAGGAAGCCAAGCTGGCTGGGAAGAGACAAATTTGCTTTTCCCTGGAGTAGCATGTTTTAGTGTCTCTACTTCTCTCTCAGGTTCCAACACCTCAGTGGATATCATACTGAACTATTGGCCTAATTTCTTAGAAGAACAGTCCTGAAACTTTAGGCCTACAGTCAGGCATCAGAGCTGATTAAGCTGGAGAAAGGAGGCCCAACTGAGTATTTTGAAAAATAATTCTTTAAAAAATTCTTGATTATTACCCAACTACCCATTATTGTTCTTCATATGTGTTGACTCCAAATCTGGAGCCATTCCGAGGTTCCCCTAGGAAAACCTGAGCTTACCTCTGGTATCTTGGGTTCCAGTTTCTTCTGGGATTTTGCTGTCAATCCGATTCCATGAACTGTCTATCTTCTTCAAAATTTCTGGTCTTCTGAAGGTACCTGTAGTGGACTGTGAACTGTAATTTTACTGTTCAACATGCTTCCTTCCCTGCCCCCTTTTGCTAATATCGTCATCCCTCTTTTTGTGGGGAACACATTCCATGTGGTTTGGGTAGAGGTGATTCTTCCCAGCCACCAAAGGGGTGGCCACATGACCCAGGCCTAGCTAGAATATCCCATCCCTCTCGCCTTTGACTGACAGCCATCTCTGCCTGGCTGAAAATAAAGCTAACACAGAAGAAAAGAGACCAAATATGTTGAGAGAGAAACAGTACTGATGACATTATTCAAGTCCAGATCCACCTATTCGCCTAAGTTGAAGCCTCTCGCCTCACACACACACACACAAGCACACATTAAAGTTGTAGAGATAACGAGGGCCTTTTTGCTACTCTTAAGGGTAGTTTAACATCTGTTCCTGCTTTTCAGAATTATGGCTTAATTCAATCTTTAAACAGTATCAGTGAAACACTGGGAAGAAAAGAAGTTAAAGGAATGTGCTGAGTCCACTATATTATTTTTTTTTTAAAGTTTGGTCAATAACTGTAAAATAAGTCTGAACAGATCAAGTTATAGCTTTAAAGTTTGTTAAACATACAATGAGAAAATAGCTGCAAACATTATTAAGTACATCTTATCTTTCCATATGACACTTTTCACCCCCCTAGGAAGAAAAAAAAAGCAGATATAAAAACCAATTATCTGTTAACTGATTTTTTTCCTGAGTCAAGATTCCAATAGTTTCAGAAAGCAAAAAAAAGGAAGAAAAGAAGGTTGGTAGTGATTTAAAGTTTTCTAATCAATTATTATTCAAAATAACCTGGGGGGGACGGGTATATGCATACACAAAGAGTGCGACGTGCACCATCCGGGGGATGGACACACTTGAAGCTCGGACTTCGGGGGGGGGGTAGAGGGGGGAAGGGCAACATACGTAACCTAAACATCTGTACCCCCATAATATGCTGAAATAAAAAAAAAAATAACCTCTCTGAATGGTTATATGGCAGCAACTGCTAGAAGTAAAAGTCTCTAGCTACTGGTAAGATTATTGGAGACAGAAGTAGGGAAAAGGTTGGTCACTGATTTCCTCGATGGATAAAAGATGAAATCCAGTCCTCCTGACCTAAGGTTCATAGCGCATGGTTTATTCCTCAAGAACCTATGCCTCAAGAACTCTATAACCTTCTGAAATAATTTACAAAATTCTGTATGATATATTTTAAGTAAATTTGGGGGTAGAAGAGGTCTACAGTTTTCATCAGAATCTAACTGAAGTTCATGACCTAAAAAAGGTAAAGACAACTGTTCCTGACTGGGAAAAAAACTTTATTCCAGAAAATAAGAATTCTTAAACACAGAGAAATATCAAAATAAGTAATGGGTACTTTCAACATATAAGGCAGTGTATGTGCTGATTATGTAGATTATTTCCATTCTTTAGATAAACACTGTTAAAAAGAAATCATTAGCCCCAACATGAAGAAAATGAAGTAGTAACTTTCCCCAAATCACACAGTACTAAAGAGCAAGATTCAAAAGCAAGTTGCCCAACTCAATCTCAAATTCTTTCGATATCATGCTTTTTCCAGGAGAAATATTGGTAAGGAAAGAAATACAAGGGCTATGGGTTATTTCCGAATTAAATATAACTTTTTGTAAAGCATAATAATTGTGAGGTACTCGTATGCCTGGGGTTTAATGAAATTGGAATCTGGCCCTTCTTCCTAATTGCCCTTTGATTAAGATTTTCAGAAAAACTTCTGCTTATGGTAGTGAGGTCAGGAGGACCATAGTATTTGATTAAGATGTATGAAGCTTAACATTTTAGATTGCCTAAGCCAATGAATGGGTCCTGTTGCCAAGCAAAGCTTTCTTCTGAGATCTATGGGATACAAAACAAAGTTGCTCATGCATATAAGACAAAAAGCTACAATACCAAGCCTGTGTTTCTGTTTTGTTTTGAATTTTTAGAGACGGAGTCTTGCTCTGTCACCCATACTAGAGTGCAGTGGTCTGATCATAGCTCACTGTAACCTCAAACTCCTGGGCTCAAGCAGCCTCCCACCTCAGCCTCCTGAATAGCTGGGACTACAAGCCCAGTTAATTTTTTTAATTTTTGACAGAGGCAGGGTCTCACTGTGTTGCATAGGCTGGTCTCAAACTCTTAGTCTCAAGTGATCCTTTTGCCTCCCAAACTGCTGGGATTACAGGCATGTATTTTTTTATGTCTTGGCATAAAAGACAAGAGGATCTGGTGATAAGGCTATAAAATAGATAAGAATTTCCTCATATGAAATGACCTCCCACATACTAAGGCACATTCACAATTTAAATCATACTACAGTACTAGCATACGGCCAAGAGAACTCAGGTACTGAAGTTTAGGTTGTAGCCAGAAAGCTGGGCAGAGTGGTGGAGAGATCTTGGACTTGGTGGTTACGTTGAGGCACAGTAAGAAAAGAAAAGAAGAAATAGTATAAGTAAAAGCATAGTATACAAAGCAGGTTAGGAATCTGTTTTAGAGGTCCCAAGATTTAGCAAATAGCATGATCTAATCTTTACTTTGATACTTTGCCATTTTATCTAGAACTCTAGTATTATCTGCTGAGCCTACAACAAAGGAGCCACCAGAATATGGTTTGCTTTATCATTCCCAGAAAAGGAGATAAGAATCAGAAAGGGATATGCATTTCCCAGTTACTCTTATCCCTCCCTCTTTATTAACAATATGATAAAGTACTATAAATTTTTAAGTGCTGGGGGAATTTAAGAACATATTCTATTTAAAGTCTAAAGATCTAATAAATCCAGAATATAATCTTAACAGGGCATCTAACCCAAACAACTGTTATGTGTGAACTCTTTATGACAGAATCCCACCCTCTTAGCTTATGTTAATTATTTGCTCCACCTAAAATAATTAAGCCACATGCACAGTTACAACCGAAAAGTATTATGAGAAATTTATAAATTCAATAAAATAATCGAATTAAATGGAATCGGGAAGGAAAATAAAAGAGATTTTTCTAAATTAACACAATAGTTATAATCTGTCACAGGATTAGAGTAAAAAAAAAATAGCTAACCATCTTAGTAGTCAGTAATCACAGTTTCACAAGGCTCTATTCTTACTCATACTTCAGTCTGAACAACCAATATTTATGAAAATCCTTGTATTTCAAAAATGTTTTCACAAACATTATCTCACCTAACCTCCACCAAAAGAAGGTACAACTATGCTCCTTTTATGAGAGTCTGAGAGATTCAGTTTATATATCACACTTAACCTGGTAACATGAATTAAGAGGTATAGCAGGGTCTAAAACAGCTTTTTTCCCCCTTCACCTTTTGAGCATTTACTATAAAAGAAGTCATCTACAACATATGTATTTTGACTTGATGTTTCAGAAATGGTGAAGAATAGCATACTGATTTACTCACAATCTATGAAATCTATCTCAATATCAATCACATGAGTTTCTCCAAGATGGGACTTAGGGAAACAAGAAGATGAAATAAACAGAGCAATATTAACTAGCTACACTCAGATAAAGTATTTTGGGGGGAGAGGCTGTTCTGTAACTCTCCCCAGATTAACCAAATGTTTTAACCAATTCCTAAATGTTCCAGGACTACTACTAGTTATGTATCACTACACATAGAATAGAATAAGATGTCACTCACATAGATCTGTACAGAGGACTTAGAAGCAAGATGGAATGCCTAGTGAGCTCTACAATTCACAAAACACATTTATTGAGCAATTAACTAGGGAAGCCATAAAATAGTAGTAAGGAGGTAGTGGAGCATAGGGATTAAAAAAAACAGACTTTGATGTGACACTGCCATATTTATATTCCATTTCCATCATTTATTGTGACTTTAATCAAGTTACTTATTCTATGTCTTGATATGTTTTCAACTACAAACTGTGGATAATATTACCTACCTCTTAGAGTTGTGAAGATTAAATGATATACACCGTACAGTGTAATATATATAAAGCAATTAGAACTATGGGATAGTAAACGTTCACTAAAATATTACTGGGGTTATAATTATTCAAAATACCAGGTGTTATGAAAACCTTTAGAGATGAAGTAATATTTGATATGGTCATTTAGCAGTCAACAGAGAGGGAAATCCAGAGAGAACAGAATGAATAGAGCTTGAAAGCTGACATTTGACCTAGCAGATCCTACACCATTACAAAACCACTGCAGTTTAAAAAAATAATGCTGACACAATAAAATGGCAGTTACAGAAACATATCTATGTACCTTAGACTAGCACTTTCACCACTGGAATATACCCTACAATAATACAGAAACATATATACACAGATATCTATCAAAAAGAGTCCACTATAGCATTGTCTATAGTGGCAGAACATCAGATACAACTATAATTTCCATAAAGTGGAGAACAATTAACTCTTGATACCTGATAAGGAAATACAGTCATTAAAAGCAGTAAGATGACTATATGTGTATTCACATAGAAAGAGTCTACGATGTACTATTAATTTAAAAAGAAAGTTTCAGACAATATTTTTACGATGATCTCATTTGTGCAAAACAGAAACTTGTTTACATAAATACATATGTGTATTATGTGTTATGTGTATGAAAATGCATAGAAAAAGGCAAAAAAATTCATACCTTGGGATATAAAAGATTTTTCAACTCTTATTCTGTTATTCCTCTATTTAAATTTTTACAGATTACATTTACTATGATTTAATAAAGCAGGAAAAATTAAAATAAATTTTAATAAAAGAGAAATAAAAGCAATCTCCCTTTCGGATTCCTCCGTCATATGGAATCACATTGCGTGACTTCAAATTGTACTACTGCACTGTAGCAACCAAAACAGCATGGTACTAGCATAAAAACAGACATACAGACCAACGGAACACAATAGAGAACCCAGAAGCAAATCTACACATCTATAGTGAACTTACCTTTCACAAAATTGCCAAAAACATACACTGGGGAAAGGACAGTCTCTTCTATAAATGGTGCTGGGAAAACTGGATATCCATATGTAGAAGAATAAAGCTAGACCCTTACCTCTCACCATATACAAAAATCGAATCAAAATGGATTAAGGACATAAATCTAAGACCTCAAACTATGAAACTACTAAAAGAAAACATTGGAGAAATGTTTCAGGACATTGGTCTGGGCAAGGACTTCTTGAGTAATATCTCTAAAGCACAGACAACCAAAGCAAAATTGGACAAATGGGATCACATCAAGCTAAAAAGCTTCTGCACAGCAAAGGAAACAATCAACGAAGTAAAGAAATAACCTACAGAATGCGGGAAAATATTGGCAAACTACCCATCTAACAAAGGATTAATAACTAGAATATATAAGAAGCTCCAACAACTCAACAGGAAAAAATCAAATAATCTGATTAAAAAATGGGCAAAGGACCTGAAAAGACATTTTGCAAAAGAAGACATACAAGTAGCCAAAAGGTATATGAAAAATTGTTCAACATCATTAGTCACCAGAGAAATGCAAATCAAAACTACAATGAGATATCATCTCGTCCCAGTTAAAATGGCTTTTATCAAAAAGACAGGCAATAACAAATGCTGGTGAAGAGGTGGAGAAAGGGGAACCCTTGTACACTGTTGCTGGAATGTAAATTAGTAAAACCACTATGGAGAATGATATGGAGGTTCCTCAAAAAACTAAAAATAGAACTACCATATGACCCAGCAATCCCACTGCTGGGTATATATCCAACAGAAGGACAATCAGTATATCAAAAAGATATCTGCTCTCCCATGTTTACTGCAGCACTATTCACAATAGCCAAGATTTGCAATCAACCTAAGTGTCCATCAACAGATGAATGGATAAAGAAATTGCGGTACATATGCACAACTGAATATTATAGCTGTAAAAAAGAATGAAATCCTGCCATTTGCAAAACATAAATGGAACTGGAGAATATTAAGTGAAATAAGCCAAACACAGAAAGACAAATCTCACATGTTCTCAGTCTTAAGTAGGAGCTAAATATTAAAACAACTGATCTCATGGAGACAGAAAGTAGAATGGTGGTTACCAGCGTTTGGGAAGGGTAGCGGGAAGGAGAGGATAAAGTGGAGATAGTTAATCGGTGTAAAAATACAGTTAGATAGATAGAATGAACAATACTTGATAGCACAACAAAGTGACTATAATCAACAATAAGTTAGGGTATACTTTAAAATAGCTGAAAGAGTAGAATTGGAGTGTTCATAACACAAAGAAATGATAAATGCCTGAGGTGACAGATGCCCCAATTACCCTGATTTAATATACACTGTATTCCTGTATCAAAAAATCACACATACCCTATAAATATATATAACTATTATGTACCCATAATTAAACATAAAAAAATTTAAAAAATAAAAGGAAAAAGATTCTGCCAACATAAAAAATTAAACAAATAAAAATAAAATGCTATTCACAGTGTTTAATATCATTGGTACAAACTTTAGGACAAGTTTGATTTAAAGGATATTATCCCCGCAATAGAATTAAACTTATCTACAGTATATCTTATAGAGGCTCTTCTATTTTGGCATTTCCTGAACAGCAACTACATAAGTTTTAAATCATTCCTAGTTCATTTGAAATATATAAACAGTGAAATTTGTTAGTCTTTAGTTTCAAAAACATTGGAAGCATAGTGCAAGAGAACTGTAAGACATTCAGTTTATAGGTCCTGCACTAATAATGTATGGAGATTTTCAAGTCCAAAGACAGTCTAGATAAAACTAACAACATCACACGAGTCAGTAAGAACACTATACAGATGCGAGTGCTGCTCTTATCTTCTTCAGAAAAGCACTTTTACTTCTTTACTAGAAACGTGTAAGAGAGGGAGGAAGGAAAGAAAGAAGCAAAGCCTATTTAGAGGCTTAAGAGATAGCAGAAAAAAACGCTGCTTCAAAAGATCACTGACTGGATTAAACAAAAAAATATGTAAAATTACTTTGTTAGCCATAAAACCCTACACAGATATTAGCTACTTATCAACTAACACAGAAAACGGCTTAATACAACCAATTTTAGTATGTCGACTTTCAGTTTATACAAATTCAGTAAAGATTTATATACTGAGCAGATGTATTTTTGAGCAATTTATTGTTCTGTTGTATACATATATGAAATAAAGATAGAACTTCAAAGAGTGGGAAAGGATAGACTAGGAAACAGCTACGTCAACTGATTAACTACTTGGAAATAAGATCCTCAACGCTGTGTGTGGAAACTTGTAAATTTTTTTTTGTTTGTTTATTTTTTTAGAGACAGGCTCACTCTGTCACCCAGGCTGGAGTGCAATGTCACGATCATAGCTCACTGCAGCCTCAAACTCCTGGGCTCAAGAGATCCTTCTGCCTCAGCCTCCCAAAGTGCTGAAATTACAGGTGTGAGTCATCGCACCTGGTTGGAAATTTTTAAAAAGAAAAAAAAAAAAAAGATTAAGTTCCTATCTTCCTTCATGAACCCATTTACATTGGAAATAAATGAATTAAGCGTAAAAACTAAGTGGCACAATAGCCAAGAGACGGAAGCAACCCAAATGTTCAACAGCTGATGAACAAAATGTGAAATATACATATAATAGAACATCATTTAGCCTTAAAAAGGAAATCCGGTCACATGCTACAACATGGATGAAATTTGAGAACATTATGTTAACTGAAACAAGACAGTCACAAAAAGACAAACACGGTATGGTTCCACTTATATGAGGTAGACAAAGTAATAGAAACAGAAAGTAGAATGGTGGTTGCCAGGGGCTGAGGAGGAAAGGGGAAACGTGAGGTTGTTCAATGGGTGTAGAACTTCAGTTTTGCAAGTTGAAAAAGTTCTGGAAATTTGGTGTACAATACTGTGAATATACTTAACACTACTGAACTGTACACTCACAAATGGTTAAGATAGCAAATTTTATGTATGTTGTTTACCACAATTTAAAAAATATTTAAGCCAATAATAATCACC
>NW_012152396.1:3496539-3499972 GCF_000956105.1 Propithecus coquereli
GTTGAAGTATTTAATACTAATAAAGCTTGGTGAAAGACCAGCAGGGCTCCTATTTCTCACCTCAGTGCAACTTACCCAGTTACAGGCAGAAAACTGGAAGGGAGGTAGGAGAAGAAGAGATATAGTCGGAGAAAGTTTCCTCCAACAATCCTAGACAGGGTAAAATATCTAAGCTGAAACCTAAAGGATGAGAAAGAACAAGGAACCAGAGGCAGAACACACTAGGAGGAAAGTAAAAAGACCCCAAGCCAGGAAGTCTGCACGTTCTGAGAACAGAAAAATCAGTATGACCAGAGGCTTGTGAATGAACTGGAAGGGCTAGAACAGTAAGGAGCAGCCATACAAAGTCTTGCAGGCCAACTTAGGAGTTTGGATTGTGTTCAAAGAGCATATCATGATTTACATTTCTGAAAGATGAGCCTAGTTGCTACATGAAAAATGAATGAAGTATGAGGAGACAAAAGCTAGGAGAGCAAATTAGGAGGCAACTATGAAGTCCAAGAAATAGCCAGGGCTAGAGTGATGGTAGTAGAGATGGGAAGACTTAAAGTACACTTTGTAGGTATTACATCCAATATTCATTCCCTTCCCACTCTCCCACCACACCTTTTTGGCAACAGAAACCCGCTCTCTCTTTGGGAAACCATTCTGTGAGGCTCAGGTAGGAATGGGCCTCTCCTAGTCCACCTCCTGCAAAGGGTGGAAAAACAACAACTACTCCCAAACAAAGCATCTTTTTCCTTAGTGACAGACAGTGGCTGGTTCAAGAATGGACATATGACAAAAACTAGGCCAAAAGACCGTTTCAGGAACCAGGAATGGCTTTTTCTCTAGTATTGCTAGCCATGAGGACAATGTAATCCTAGAATTATATTAGTATAAGACAATAATTATCCCCCAATATCCACACTCCCCTTCTTTTAGTAAAAAACCACTTCTCCACAAGTTTTATCTGGGTATATGGTCACCTGGGAAGAGCTAAGTCCTAGGTGTGACCGCATAACCAAGTTGTGAACAATAGTATATAACAGAAAATCACGTTTGCAACTCCCTGGTCAATTCCTTAAAAAGAAGCTATCTACTCTCACCTTTATGTTTGCTATTTCTCATGGGCTATACATTAGTTTACTAGGGCTGCCATGACAAAATACCACAGACTGGGTGATTTAAACAACAAACATTTATTTCCTCACAGTTCCAGAGGCTCAAAGTCCCAGATCAGGGTGTTGGCAGATTTAGTTTCTCCAGAGGTTTCTCTCCTTGGGTTGCAGACAGCCACCTCCTCGCTATATCCTTACATGGTCTTTTCTCTGTATACATGCATGCCCGGTGTTCTTTCTGTGTCCAAATTTCCTCTTCTTGTAAGGACACCAGTCAGACTGGATTAGAGCCTACCCCTATGATTTAAAGGCCTTATCTCCAAATGCAGTAACATTCTCAGGTACTTGGGATTAGGGCTTCGATATGTATATGTTGGGGGTACAAAATTCAGCCTGTAACAGGCTGAAACATGGACATGATACTGATGAGCTACATGAGACCTTACAGATGAAGTCAACATCACAAGGCAGAGCTGTCCAATAAAACTTTCTGTGATGGTGCAAATGTTCTATATCTCTACTCTCCAATATGATAACCATTGGCTAGAGGTGATTATTTAAATTAAATTAAGAGTGAATAAAATTAAGAATTCAGATCCTCAGATGCACTTGCCATATTTCAAGGGCTCAGTAGCTAGTGGCTACAGTGTAGGACAACACAGCTTAAGAGATGGTAGCAATAAGGCTGCAAGAACTATGAACAACCTGAAGGTCTACCCCTGGAGTAGCACATAAAAGAGAAACAAACTTCTATCTTGCCTAAACTACACGTGTTTTGGAATCTCTCTGCTCAAACCATGCATTCTATACCTTAATTAATACAGTTAATTAGAAGTGACATGCTGCCATAACAAACCTCTAAAAACTCTGATAAAGCTTCTTAGAGGACAGGAAGTAAGGAAACATATCTCAGGCTAGAGAGCTATTAATTCCTGTTATGTAGTTATAGTATTTAGTAAAACTCTTGCTTGCAATGATAGGGAGGGCACACCACATGCCTTACCAAGTTGGTAGCTCTGAGAAAAGCAGTTAGAAAACTCAGAATATTGATGTATGTTGGCTATTTAAAGATTAGAAAGATCAGTTAAGCTACAAATAAGGCAATCTGCAAGTAGAGACAGACATGAAAACTACTAAGAGAAGCTCTCTCACCTGCAAACCCCAACCTACGAGAGTTTAGTAATTTGGTGCCTCTCAGTCTAGAAAGCAGCTGCTTCTGTGCTCTAAATACAAGGAGATAACTTTGAAATCGCAAAGATTCTCTGCTAGGCAGTAGCAAAGATCAGGTTAAGGGTTGCTTTTCGGGGGACCATGGGGTTAATTAAAAAAAAAAAAGTGTTGCTTTCCCACCTGTGATGGTTTCTGATATGTCAACTTGGTTAGGCTAAATGAAAAAAGAAGGGAGGACAATAGCCATTTTGTAGTGCATAAATACCTTCTCTCAGTTATTCAATCAAATACTAATCTAGGTGCTGCTATGAATGGATTTTGTGGATATAATTATAGTCCCTAATCAGCTGACTTCAAACTACAATGATCATTAGTGAGTCTGAACTAGTCAAGTTAGCTCTTAAAAAGAGATCAGGCTCTTCCCAGCAAATAAATCTCCAAACAGCAGCTGAGTCTACAAGTGTTCTCTTCACTAGAACTTCCTTTCCTGACTGCCTGTGGAGAGAGAATAGCTTCAGCTTAAGTCCAGAGGTTCAGTCTGCCCACAGTCTTTCCTCCCTAGCTGCCTGCCTTACAGATTTCAGACTTGCTTAGCCAGCCCTCACAATCACGGAAGTCAATTTCTTATAATAAATCTTTTAAAACTTATCTATCAATCAATCACATATAAATCCCCTACTTGTTCTGCTTCTCTGGTTAAACCCTGACTGACGCATCATCCAAGACTATATACTATTTCAGATGCCTTCAAGGTAGCCAGGAAACAAGGGAGAGAGAAACAGGCCTAGCACAGAGACCAGTAAGAAAGAGAATCAACAGGTTTCAAAAACTTGTGACTGAAAGAGACCTTTTGCTACAGTTTATGTCACATGTTCCTAATTTAAGAAAAACAAAATCAAAATCTATTAAATTTTTCAAGGTTTTATCACCAAACTACACCAGTGGCCTAAAAAATCTTAAGATTGAACTTTAACCCTGTAGGCCTCGAATCTATACCAACTGGTAGGGGGCTATAAAAGTTGTGCAGTTCCTAGGGATGGCATACTCCCCAATGCCTACTATTTCAGATGTAGCCAAGAAAGAAAACAAGAAAAATCATCTAAAGAACAAAGCCCAGGACACAAACAGTGAAGAGATCACTCCTCCCATACAGCAAAATCAGT
>NW_012152396.1:3501203-3517077 GCF_000956105.1 Propithecus coquereli
TGGCCCAGCAATTCCATTTCCAGGAATCCATCTCCAAAGAAATATTTTTGTACTCAAAAATAACTGTAAAAGGATGTTCACTTCAGTTTATATTTGTAATAGCAATGTAGTGAAAACAATCTAAATGTCTACAACATAAAAGAACATAAAAATTATGAGCATTCATATTACGGAACATTCATAAGTAAATGAGAACAATGTGGCAAATTCTAAAGTACTCTATTGGACACACATACCACACATACACACTCTGTCTCACAAAGAAACTGAAACATTTGATACATACCAAGCTGTTAGCAGCATTTACTCTGAAAAATGGGATAGGACCCCCTATGTATTAGAAGACTTTTTAAAATAAGTATAAATACACTCATTAGTTTTTATAGTTAAACATATAATCATTATCTGAAGACTCATCTCTTCAATTGATATATCAATAAAACTTTTAGCAAGCAAAATTTCTAAGTGACAGCTCTATTTTTCATGAAAGATAATCTGATTAATATACAAGAAAAAAATGAAAAGACAGATTTCAGGTAATGATTAATTCTGGAGAACAGGATCATAGATGATTTTTGTATTCTTCTTAAGATCTTTATGAATAGGTATAATGTTTAATTAATGAATAACATTTAATTATATGAAACACTATATTTAAAATCTAATTTAAAAGGTATTTTTCACCCTACACTGTCCTGTAATTCAATTTCTCGTATTTTAACAGATCTCTACCTGGAGTAATCACAAGTATACTAATATAAATATCTCCTTTCTTACTACAAAATCTTCAGGGTAAAATTAGAATGGATGACTCTGTAGTGTAATTTGGTTGTCAAGGACACTCTGGAAAAATGACATATACAAACCTCATCTAAAAAAAAAAAACAAACCAGAAACAAAATATCAAAACCCACTGAGTATTCCAAGAGATACATATAAACGATGTGAAGTCTACCCTCCTAATATTCAAAGCAGAAACAAAATGATTCCTACAATCATAAGGCACACAGTTACACCAAAAATTAACACAGACTCCCATTAGTACAGGACTTATACAAGATTAAAATCATCTTCACAGTTTTAAATTATCAGTTTTATCTCAACAAGATTTAAATTTTTTATTAATTTAGGAATAATGTCTCAGTTTCTTCAAATCACTCATAATCCCTAGGTGATTTTACTGTCTCAATAATGTTCCTTAAATAAATTTAGTTCAAAGAGCATCACTAATAGTGATAGCTATCAGCTAAAACGCATATAGAAAACTGAATTCTATCACAGTGCTAAGTTTCCGCGTATGTAAATTTTACTAACTACAGTATGTATAAATTCATTTAACTCACACATGTTTAAAACATACAGCTGTGATTTTAAATACAGCTAATTTTTTCATATTCACTGGGAAGGAAATGGTTGAGATTATTAGGTAATGAAAACAGCCGCACACATAGCAGATACTCAATAAATGTTTGTCAAATAAAATAATTTACTCCTACACTTCATCTCCCACTATTAAGAGCTATATGAGAGGCTTTGAAATACTATTTTCATTATTAGCTCCATACGAAAAATAAGATGGAAAGAGAGCATAGAAAGAAAGAGACTATAATGGGGTCAAAGGCTGAACTGGAAATGGACCTGGTAAAACACAAAACAGGAGGACTTCCTTTTCTTCTCAGGTTTCAGATTTAGGGTGACAGGAAAGAGGGAAAGGAAAAGAGATGCCCATGTTAATGTATATTTATTCCAAATTCAAAACAGAACCAATCTTTCCAAGGACACCTTTCAAACAGTTTTCAATCAAACATTTTTTAACCGATTAAGAGACAATCCGTGAAGAAAAAACCATACCAAGAAATAATTTTAGAATAGGTTTTTATTTCTTCACTCTGTTTTTTTCCTGTTCTTTTCTTTTGGGGGAAATGGGAGAACAAAAAAATGGAAGGTTAAATTAGACTAGTTAATAGTCTTTTGGGGAGGAGGAAAAATTCACTGCTAAAGATGCACAGTCATAGGCTAGTTCTATAAATATGCCACGTCTAGTCTGTACTTTCAAACACTCTCAAGAAATGAAAAAGGAGTTTACTTATTTTCAAAATTGAAATAACACTATCTGGTACACCTCACAATTTTCTCCATGTTATAATTCAGTTTGAGTAACTGGTTAATTTGAACATTAAGTAATAAGCAATAAGAATATAATTAAGTAAAATCTACAATCCTCCTTAATCATGGATTCCATCCCTAACCCTCCAATCATTTTAAACTATCCCTCTCTAGACCTTCCCTTGTTTTAGTCATCATTTTCATGGTAGAGCAGCCAGAAATATATATAATCTGTTTTGTGCAGATGTATCGTAGCATTATTTAAAATAAGAATTATGATTTTGGTTATCTCCAATACCTTATTTAACCTCACCCAACATTATGCTAAGCTTATGCCAAAAAAGCATGCTATGTTTCAGACCATTTACCCAAAATAGCACATTTTTGACCCCTGACTCATAAAAACCTAGTTAACATTTTTCAATTTATTCTCAATAATTTTGTTGTCCACTCTCGTCAGCACAATTTACTATGATTTGTCTGCAGGCTTTGAAAGATTTCACCATATGCCAAAATTGTTTATAAAGACACTAAATATTTAATAATATTGGCTCCAATAGGAATTCCTAAAGTATTCTGATCTTTCAAATGTAAAATCCTCACACTTTTTTTCTCCCAACCCTTTTACCTCTAGTCTTACTCAGAACGAAACCTAGAAAATCAACTCTTTTAAAAGATCATGTAATGTTTACGAAATTTGTAGGATGACAGAAGGCAACCTAAATTATGCTTTCAATTAGATCTGTATTAATTTGAAAATTCACAGCATTCTTGGGGAAAATAAAATCCAGTATTTCTCTTTTCAATAATTAGAACCCCAAATTATAAATCATGTTAAAAATGACACTTATATTGCTCCACAATTATACTTCCTTTCGTGACTCAATAAGTTCTAAAGACAAAAAAAAAAAAAAATGTTAAAAAGTGAAGCACCCTAAGTCAAGAAGGGTATTTTGCTCCAGGGTAGCAAATGTATGGGCATTGCTCTGACAGGTAAAGTTCCAGGGACTAGAAGAGTATTCATAGGTACCCACAACCTTCAATTCCCTAATGACTTGCTCTTTTGAAAAGATGAAAACTGAAAGAAGTAAGGTTTGGCATAGGTTATACCATGGATGTTGGTGCCTCCTATTGGTCCTAACAAAAACATAAGTGGTATCAGCAGGCCGACTTCACTTACCAGCATGAAGTGAGAATTCCTTTTCATCTGTGGTCAAGTATGCAAAAATTATAAAGATCCTCATTACATCCACATTTTCCAACCCACTAAACTATTTTTATAAAAATTCAGATAAACTACTGTCATAAATGCAACTACACTGCCACAAGGACCTAAAAATTGTTTTCCTAATCAAATGAATGGCATAATCAGACGCCAGAAAAAGCAGTCTAACAAAAAGTCTAGTGAATTTCTGGGAGTCAAAATGTGCTGCTTTGATGATTATTAAACACTGAAAACTTTCACAATACTAAGCCCAATTAAGTTGGTGAAGTTAATAATGACTAAACTCAGAATTAGGGTCCAATTAAAACATCTCATAGGTGTCCGCTGTAAATAGCTGCAACCAAGTTTTGTTACTTTAAGACTTGAGGTCCCAAATATTTCCCAGAGTAAGTGGCTAATAAAGAAATACTTGTGAAATATTCTTACTTCAGAGATCAGACTTCATAAAAACCTAGCAGAGGTAAGATGCAAAGACTTGCACAACACACGATACTCAACAGTAGAAGACATAAAGATGAGTAAGACGAGGTTTCAGCCTTTAGATCTGAACAGTCCACAGCACACTAGATATAAACTACTTCATCACTTCAAGGGCAAAATATGAAGATTAGGGCTGACTTACCAGAAAGAACCGCTCAATCTTGGACTCGCTACTTCACAACTTCTTTGTTACTACATTACCTTCTTATTTAGAAGCTGTTTCCAAACTGTAAACAAGCCAAATAAATGGTTGCTAGATTCCCTACTACCTCTGCCTGAGAATGTTTCAAAATAACAAGGTGGGTGGGAGAGAAGCAGGGGTCACCGACCTCTCTGACCACTTAAGTAAAAGTTTGCACATATACTACGGAGCTGGAACAGTAAGTGAAAAAAAGCCTCACAAGCACCTTCAACAATATCTTGTGTTTAATCTCAGGTTAGTCACAGCCTAACAATCCCTATTTAAGAGGAGAAAAGTTTTTTAGTTTAATAAAGAAAAATTACATTGAAAAGTAAAAATCTTAAAAGGCAGGGGAGAAGCAATAGACTGCCTCTACTGAGAGGGTAATTTTCACTATTAAGTTTTCATTTTGCTGACAACTGTTAATTCTAGAGTATGAGAATATGGATATATTTATCTGCTCTTTTCTGTATTTCTTCCTTTCTTTTTGTAGAATGAGTTTTTCAGAACAAGAAAATAAAAGCTGGGGGTGGCCAACTTGTCTTTAATGGTTGCCCTACTACCAAAAAGTACTTTTCTCTGTACTATATGAATTTGTTTTAACATTATCTGAAATGCCAGTATCACAGATGTTGCATTCGACAACATACGGCATAACAGAGCAAGTGAAGGAGTGAGTGAATAAATCAGCAGGCTTTGCATCAAACATACCCAGGTTAAGTCCCAACCTGACACTTCATTAGCTATGTGTACCTTAAAACTCTTCTAAGCCAGTATCTTTGCCTATAAAATATTAATAAATACACCCTTCCCAATATTTGTATACTTCTGAAACTCACACACCTTATTCAGATGTTCACTTAACCATTTAATCTCACTCTTACACTTTTCCAAATCTCTATTCATTAGTGCATTTTAAAACCAATGTGTCTTAAAACAATTTTGTTCACCATTGTTTACCCAGTACAGCACAATTCCTAGTATACAGTGGGAACCCGAAACATTTACTGAATAATGAAACAAATATAGAAGTGCCTACTTCATAGGGTTAGGATGAGAATACATGAAAACTGCATTAACTCATTTAATTCTCATAACAATACCATAAAGTAGGATCTATTATTACCATCTACATCATTTACAAGAGGAAACCGAGAGAGAGGTTAAATAAAATTGCCCAAGGTCACAAAGCTAGTAAATGATGAGTCAAAGATTTGAATCCAGCTCCAGACTGCATGCTCTTACCATTACCTAGACTTCATACACAATAGGCACTGAATAAGTATTAATTTTTACGATGTTTTTAAAAAAAAAAAAATCGACATATATCTAAGAGGCTTCAGGCACTTACCAGGCACTCAATAATCAATTCCCATTAGTTTATCTGGCATTTCCCCTAATACCTACAAAAGATCACCATCACTAACAAAAGTAATTAAGAAATTGAAAGATATTAAAATCCAAATTTCAGCTATTCAGGGGCCCTGGATCCAAGAATGGAGGTAGGATCTTCTCTTGGTTTTCTAAATGAATTCTGTATCATCCCTATAGTTAGTCACTGGAAAAAATTTTCTTATGAAGTACTGTGCTTAAGCAGGAGAGGAGGCAAGATAATTATAAATAAGACAGAAATATTGCTCCAAAGATATTAACATCTAGTTTATGAATACTGCTACATCAATTAAGACATGAAACTGGGGAACAAACAAGCTTTTCTGGGCTAATCTGGAAGTCTAAACATTACAATACACAAATTTAGCACTTTTCCACTAAAAAAAAAAAACAAATAAATAAACTTGAAGAAACACAGCCTCATTCTGAAACAGTTTT
Source organism: Propithecus coquereli (assembly GCF_000956105.1). Classification (NCBI taxonomy): domain Eukaryota; kingdom Metazoa; phylum Chordata; class Mammalia; order Primates; family Indriidae; genus Propithecus; species Propithecus coquereli. The sequence goes on from NW_012152396.1 coordinate 3,507,026, forward strand.
TCTTTCTCCTTCATTTTCAACTCAACTTCTTTCATGTCTGTAAACAGATTCTCCCTGGCCTTGCAAATCCTTTCAATACCAAATAAGTCACTACTAATTTATTTACTGGCTCCCTTTGTCTAAAATTTCTTCACTAGATTTGTCTCTTAAAGTCACAGGTTACCTACGAAAATAGACAGAATTCAGATCAACTTTACACTTTATGCATCTTCAACAAAAATGCTTTTCCCCTTCGAATTCGCTTTAGAAAACACTGTCATTCAATTATATCAAAAAATGCATTCGATAGAATGCGATGTGATTTCTGAAATGAAGTATCAACTTTTGCAATTTCAACATTTTTTTCTTGTAATAGTCAATCACACAATTTAACTAATTTAGTCCACTAATTTGAAAAGAAAAGCATCATGGCTTTTTTGTGAGGAAATACATTTCTATTTTCCATATTGATCGGTCATCCACTGAAAGCCAAGAAGATTATGCATTTTCAATTTTAGATCTAAGGTTCTGTGTCAAATAGAGGAGGAGGAGAGAGAGTTCTTGGTCTTATACTTTTGTTACCAGGTATACATGAAGTTATGCAAATTATCCAAAACATGATTATCCTATTCTGAAATACTTTAGGAAAAAATCCAATTTTCAGTAACCTACTCTAATGTTTAATAAGAATTATATTCTTATTCTTCACCTTTAAATAAATTCCTTATTTAAACTGATTCTTCTTTCCACTTTTGCTCTTTCAGCATACATAGAGACTATCCAGCTATCATTCTTCATAGCAAACCTATGTATTTTTGTTTTATCCTTTACTTTTTCAGGTTAAATACTACAAAACTATAACTTTTCATATTCCTTTTTCACCCTTGAATGATTTTTATTGGGAGGAAAATCTCAAGGATGTTATTCACATTTTTTTTATTGTGTAGCCTGTAAGAGAACGAATAAGAAAAAGGACTTAAATATTTTAGCCATAAGATTTTAGTGATTTTAGCCATAACATTTCCTAGCTCCAGAAAGTTAAACTTCTGCTGAGAAGTAAACTGGTAATTAAAAGAAAACCATTACAGAACTCACCCATTTAGCTTACAGTTTTATTTATTTCTTTACTTTGGTCAAAGGATGGAGGCAAGTGCAGAGACAAACTGTACTCCTTTCTGACTGCTCATCCCTCATCATGTTCCTGTATAGATTTTTTTTAATGGCTGCATTTTCTTACATTTATTTCTCCTGACTCATCTTCATAACAAATAACAAAACCCACTGTTTACACCACTAAGTAGAAGACAATATAAAGCACATTAAAAACAAACACTACCCTAGTTGGTCAAAGTTAACATATACCACTCCTATTTTCCAAGAAAACAAACCTGACCCACAAAATTAACATACCTACAAACTTACAGCCATTTTTCATGATTTAAAGAATTACTTAAAGTTTTACTTACTAGCTTATATGGCTAATAACAGGCCATATTACAACGGACAAAACTACCTAGGTATGTGAAGTTTGCAGCAGAATATTCCAATAAGTCCTGCATTCAACTATTATGACCTTGTTCCAAACCAGAGCTTGATTTTTTTTTTTTTTGGAGAATTTGAAATCTTAATAAAATATTGGTATTGCCCATAGCCACGTAATTGTGTTGCAATTCAGTGCCTATTTTTCTGAACAGGGTCAGGGGGAAGATACAAGGTCAAAAAGTATCACTAAAAAGTATACTGGTCTGAGCCATTAAAAAACTTTGATTTCTACCTTTTGCTACTACCCTCCACAACCAGTTCCCTCTAAGCCTTGTTTTCCTCATTTTTAAAACAAAGAGGTTGGGCTGGATTATCCATAAAATGTTTCTCACCTTTGAGAAGAATCATACAGTTGAATGATTCTAAGTGCCATAGTAAATTTTAGGGAAGATGAAACATACAATTTGATGATTCTAAGTATCATAATAGATTTTATTGGAAATAAGGATCCCATCACATCTCTTTATTGTTTCAAATGCAGCCTGAGCCGCACACTATCCTGAAACATCCAGTTAGGCCAATAAAAAAAATCCATCAATACAAACCTATCCTCGGAATCCAATAGGCTAAATGGAAATAAATGCAAGAAGAGTCCATCTTTTTGGTATACATACTTCAACCCTTTCATCTCTATCTATGTAACTTTATCCAGTCTGAGGTAAAAGAGAATCTGTTCTTCTACAAATAGACAAGTCTCAAACCCTTTAAAAAATATTTCTCCATCTGAACAGAGCTCAGGATATTATAAATGCAATTTTCAGAAAACCAGCCTTGCACCAAGTTATTGGGCTCTATATTTGCGGAACAGAATAAATGGCAAGTGGGTACTTCTAGATAATTCAGTTCTCCTCTCCTAGAACTCAGTTTAAAATCAGGCTTTAAAGCTGTTTTCCCTCTGCTGCTTTGTCCTGATCAAGATTTTTCTATTTCAGGAAGGAGACGAGAGTAATAAGACAGCTGGTAACCAGTCGAGACTAACTCTTAGTTGGTTGTCAGTATGGTATGTTTCACTGGGCCTTTGGGTTTGTAAGGCCTTCTTTGAGGAATAAGGTCCTGCAACGCCGCCTGTCTGTGGACCCAGGAAAAATTATAAAGTTATTATGAAACCAGATCACTAGGACAAACCAAGAGGCCCTTCCTATTCCAACTCACCACAACCAGGCCTGGCTCCAAAGCAGACTCTGTGATTGCCCCATATCATCTAGAAAACAACAGGTCCTAGCTTAATTCTTTCTCCCTAAGGAGGCATTTGAAGATGTATATGTATGCACGTGTAAAGATCAAATGTATTTTTTATCCACTTACGAACGTAGACGGTCATTTATAATTAAGGTTATTGATAAATGTATAGGGATAGAAGATCAGTCCATCTAAAATCCTTGAGAGATCAAGGAAGCGAAGGTTACTTCAGCAGCCACAATAGTTACGAAAAAAAAAAAAAAAAAAAACCTGCTGCAGAACAGTATGGAAAAGTACAGCTTCTCACGTGTCTCTCACATACACAAATACTCAGCTCTGGGTCCATTACAACCTCGTGCCCCCTCCCCGCCGAACTGCTCCCCTCCACTTCACGACTGGGAGAAATTTACCAACCTCCCAGTCGGTCCCCAAGGGACTCAGCTACCTAGTATCTCACCCCTCCCGCTTTGGTCCCGCCCCCGCCCCAGGAATACGGTGGCTCTACTGGCCCGGGGCGACACATCAGACCCCCGGTGTGCAAACAGGGAACCTAAGCGATCCCCTCCATCCTTAACCATGCGAACCACCTCGGGGTAACAAGCTGTTCGCCAACTCCGCGGACTTCGGGGTCCTCCCACCCCCACGTGTCAGCCACCCTCCCCCACGTTCCCACACCTCACAATTTAGGCCGAGGAAAGAAAGGGGGCAGGCGCAAGCCTGGCCCGCAAGACAGATCGACCCACAGGAATCTGTCCCACCGCAAGTCCCCTCCCACCTTCGGCCCCTATCCTTCACAGTCCCTTCCTCCCTCCTTCCTTTGGAACCAGGGCCTTGCCTCAGACACCTCCTCTTCCTCGTCGTCGTCGTCCTCTTCTTCCTCACTGTTGTTGCTGCTGGTGCAGCCGCCGCCACCGCCGCCTCCGCCGCCGCCTCCACCGCCGCCGCTGTTGTCGCTGTCGCTGCTGCTTTCGCTGCTGCTGGGGGGTCGGCAAGTCCGGTTACGCTTGGCCTTGTGGTGCTGCTGCTGCTGCTGCGGCGGCTTCTTCTTCAGGAGCAGGTCGCAGACTCGCACCATCCCACGAGGGGACGAGGCCGAGCGAGCCCCGCTGCTGCCGCCAACGCCGCTGCCGACCTCCGCCGCCGCCGCCGCCGCCGCCGCGGGGGGGCCCGCCACAGCCGCCGCCGCCGGGGGGCTCCCTTCTCCCTCAGCAGCAGCCGCCGCCGCCGCCGCCGCCGCCACCGGAACCGTCGCTTTCTCCATCCCCAGGGAAAGAGGGAGGGCGCGGACGGGGGAGGGGCGTGGGGGTATGCTCTACCGCGACTTCGGCCGCACCGGGGCCGACACAGCGATCGGTGCCGCCTCCGCCGCCACCGCCTCGGTCACCTCTACTGCTGCCGCCGCCGCCGCCGCTCCACCAGCTCTCACCTCGTCTCGCGATACTAAGGGCGGGGAGCCTGACGATGGGAGGGAAAGGGAGGGAGCGTGAGGGAGCAAAAGGGGGGGTGAGGCGTAGAGGGGAGACCGGGTGTGAAGAGAACCGGAGAATAGGACGCTAAGAAGACCCCCGGGAAGTGTGCCTAGGATGGCTTCCGATGGGGGGGCGGCGGGGACAGATGAGGGGTCGCACGCAGTTACTGCTGGAGCGCTCGCGAGCGCCCGGATTGCTTCTCTTTTCCTCGCAACTTCCCCCACACACAGCCGTGCAGCCCTCCCTTCTTCCTTCCTGGCTTTTGACTAGAACGCAGCCGCAGGCGGAAGTGCAGGTGACGCCATCAGCCGTCGCCTGAGCGGCGGCGCGCAGGTGGCCGAAAGGCGAAAGTGAGAATTCTAGGGCCGGGTCTGGAGCCCTGGCGGGCGCCCCGTGCTGCGGTGCGTGGGGCGAGCGGGGAGGCTGCAGAGGAGTCGGCCCCGGACAGTGTGGGAAGCGCGGTCCGGGCACTTTGTGAGTGGGGATGCCCGCTCAGCCAGATCCGGGAGGTGCGGCCTCGTTCTGAACTACTGGATGTAGTTTTATTCCGGGCCATTTTTCCCACCGCCAAATCGAGGGATAGAACTTTGGCTCTTGAGAGAAGGCGTTGCGTAGGGGAGTGAGCCTTCTTTGCTTAAGTTTTAAGTGTTGACTCACAGACTTCCTGTGTCTGAGTTTACAAGTGTGCAGTATGAAAGAAGTCGATTAGGTGATGTCTAAGATCATTTCAGCTCTAAAGTTTCCAAAGGGAGGAAAACGGGAGAAGGATGCAGGGTCTGTGCTAGACTTTCCAGACGATTCACTGAATGAACCCTGACTTAGCTCTTCCAGCCTTCAGCCGTCTCAACTTTTATCTGGGAAGGGAGCATCATAAATAGCCATCTTTGCCTCTATACATGTCTTGGAAGGAATATTGTGATGGGGGTTGTGAGTTCATTTTTAGGTGTCTGAAGAACTTGCAGGACTTTTGAAATGATAGTGTAGCTTATTGAACTCAGAATTATCCCTTTCTGGTCTAGTATGAGTATAGTGGCATAAGGAAAACGAAGCAAACATCAAAGACAGATGTACTGGCACAAGATTAAAAGTATGTCTCAGCTGACATAGTTGCCATTTTAAGACTGCTAAGTTTAGCTGAATATGCCTGGATTTTTTATTTTTCTTTTTAGCATTGGCATACCATATGAAATGTGGGCAGTTGCCAGTACTCTAGTACCATGGCAGAATTGGCAATGACTAAATCGATTCATTCAAGCAAAAATTCATCATGTGCCTACTGTGTGCGTAATTTGTGAAATCAATGTCTCTGTTTGCAGGGGCTTTCCAGTGTAATAAATGCTGTAGTAAGTATACATACAAAGTGCTAGCCATCTGCCTGTTTCGTCTCTTACAGTGGTTGCTGAGTTCCAGTGTAGAACAGAACACTACATACATTGTATATCTTACCTCTACAGATTTACGTTCTATAATTTCAGCTGCATCCTTCCTACTTTGTATGTCCTTCAGCACCTTTTCTCCCTTTCTACTTAAATACCTTTTGGAGTCTTTAAATCCCAGCCACATTTCATTATATGACTTTACTGCCAACTTCACAAAAAGTTTGGGGATATTAGGGACAAATTGTTTCAGTTTTCCAAGTGCTAGAAATTTCCTGATTTTTCCTTTTCTCCAGTACCGGAGGAATGAGAAACTCACTGTTTTTTGGTTTTTTGTTTGTTTGTTTTTAAAGACAGAGTCTAGCTTTGTGGTCCTGGGTAGAGTGCAGTGGTGTCATGGTAGCTTACTCCAACCCCAAAATCCTGGGCTCAAGAGATCCTCTTGCCTCAGCCTCCCAAGTACCTGGACTACAGACACACACCACCACACCCAAATGCTTTTTCTATTTTTTTTTTTGTAGAGATGAGGTCTTACTCTTGCTCAGGCTGGTCTGGAACTCCTGAGCTCAAGCCATCCTCCGGCCTTGGCCTCCCAAAGTGCCAGGATTACAGGCATGAGCCAAAACTCCCTGTTCTTAATGCAAGGTTAACTCTCCATCCATACTGTAGTTCCAGTCCCCTTCTTATACCTCCATTTATGATCTTTTCTGTCTTTAATCTTCCACAAATTCTGGTTCCTTCAGTTATTCTTCTGTAGCTTTTACTGTATTTCCTTCACAATCAAGCTTTCTTTTAAAAATATTCTACATTGAATTTCTTTTTTGTTATCTGAAATGCACTTGTCAACCCTCTGCAGTCTAACTACTATATCTATCATGCTACCAAGAATGCTCTCTTTAAATCATTCCAATTATTTGGAAGAAAATGAGTTTTTGTTCTTTTGTTTAGTAGTGAAAATGATGATCCTATTGGGATTAGTAAGATAACATTCAAAACTATTAGAATGGACAAGGCCCCTGAAGTGACTTTCAGTTATTTTCCTTTTGGAACCTTGTGGCAGAGACTGACTAGCGATTTGTGAAATTTACTTCTTTCCTGGCACAGAGCTAAACTACATTTCAGCTTCCCTTGTAATTAGTTGTGATTAAGTTCTAGCCAGTGAAACATGAATGGAAGTTATATGCTCATTTTGAGGCTTAGTGAAGTCCTCCTGTCCTGCTTTACTCTTTCTCCATCAACTTAATGCCAGTGTGTATGGTAACCTTGAAAACTATATGTCGGAGATGCCATAGGAAAGAAAGTATGAGAGGTTGAAACAGTACTTGGAAGAGACCCAATCCCATTAGAAACACGTCTTTTTGGACTTCTTGTAACAAAGAAAATTAAGATTTAAGAATTTATATATTATAGGAGCTAGAATGACCATAACTAATCTAGAAATTAGTACCAGAAATGGGATACTGCTACGACAATAACCTAAAATAATGTTGCATCGGTTTAGTTATGTAGCAGGTGGTAGAGAAGCTGATTTGGAGGCTGAAGAAATAGATTCAAAGCAATAGGTAAAGCAATAGGTAAAACTGTCACCTGGAATAATTGAAAAGCAGATCATCTATCGAGACTAGCTTCAGATGAAGTGGTTGAAAAGAGTAACAGTAATTGTGTTGAATTTTACATTTTACTTTTACTGGGGTTTTACTCTTAGAGATAAGCTTAGGAAATAATTGGCAGAAGTGAAAGTATGTACAAATATTTGTCTGGAAGGGTTAGAAAAGCTGACTTACTAGGCCTCTAACAGTAAAAAATGAAACAAGAAGAAGCCTTGAGTATAGTTCCCTTGAGATTTAGTCCTGCAACAAAGATCAGATCAAGGGTTTCGTATTTCTATCCTAAGTCATTGTTTCAGATGGCCTCAAGGTAGCTGTGATAAAGTTCTAGAGAAACTGGCTTGGGGGCAAGGAAGCAAAGAAGTAAATCAGGCTTGAGAATTATTTAAGAAAGAAATTTGGTTGTAGTCACTAGAAGCAAATATATCAGAAGACTAAGTTTTCTAAGGAATTTTATTACTAATCAAACTGTGAACCTGGTTCAAATATCGTTGTTCAGCTATTAAAACAGTAGGGTAACTGTTCAACCCCAAACTTGCATAAATGGGAAATAGAACATAAAAGCTTAACAGCTCCCCAGTACTCCCATAGGATGTGGCCATGGAGAACATGCACAAAGAAGAACATTTCAGAGGCTGGTACCAGGAGCTATACAGAATAATGGACGAGGAATTTCCTCTTGAACACTAGAATCAGGGTCTCATCAAAACTCCCTCCACTCTCGGGGAGATGGATTATAAATGCTTGTCCAATATTTCATCATTATTTTGCATCAGTATTGCTCAGTGTCTCACGTTTTTCTTTTCCAAGTGAGAGAACAGGCTGGGCATGGTGGCTCATTCCTGTAATTCCAGCACTTTGGAAGGCTGAGACAGGAGCGTCTTTTTTGGGGGGGGGTGCGGGGGAGCATCTCTTGAGCCTTGGAGTTTGAGACTAGCCTGGGTAACAGCGAGACCCCATCTCTACAAAAAATTTTAAAAATCAGCCAGGTACTATGGAGGCTGAGGAAGTAGGATTGTCTGAGCCCAGGAGTTTGAGATTGCAGTGACCTATGATGACTTCACTGCACTCTAATCTGGAAGACAGCTAAACCCTGTCTCAAAAAACAAACAAACAAACAAAAACGTATTTTAGTTACCTGTTCCTTATCTACCACTATATATTGGGTTTGTAGGGACACGGTTTGATAGTAGAGATAACTTGTCATTTTAGTTCTTAGGTCACATCTGAACCTAATGAAGAGGATGTTACATTATCTGAAAATCCTAGACTTTAAGCCTAATCCTGTGACTTTAGTTTGTCTCCCTTGGGGTAGGATATATTCTGTATGTGGAAAGAGAGGTAAAGTACATAGTGATAACAATGGTGAACTCTTGGAGATGCTAGATTCTTCTAGTCACACAGTTAGATTTCCCAGCCTCCCTTGCAATTATGTGTACCGGTTAGGTTCTAACCAGTGGGATATGAGTAGAAATCATGTGCCCTATTCTAGCTCTGACCCATGAAAACATCACATGAGCAGCCCTCCAAGATTTACCGGCTCTCTGCCAACTTGAGGCAGATGAACAAATTTGCACTGGAAGCTATGTGTTGAAGATGATGAAGCCACAAGATAGAAGGACTCTGGTTTCCTCATTCTTCGCTTGATGATAGCTGATTGTCATTTAGGAACACTTGTGTTAAAGTTCATATTCATTCTTTTGCGTTAAGCCACTGAGATTTGAAAGTTTATCCTAACTGTTATAGACCCACCCCTCTTCCCCAGGTTCAATCATCCATTACCTAATCCTAACTCTCATACCACAGGAGTGGGCGCATAAATCAGGCTCGCCAAAGTACCCTAGCCCCCAGCCATAGTGATTAGGAATGGACAGATGAACAAAACCAAGTTAATCAGAGAAGGTCTATTTTCACTAGTACTTTTGAGAAGAAGGTGCCTCATTCTGGAATTATTAATAGTCAAGCTACCTCTGGCCTCTGGTCACCATATAGAGCGAACCTGCTTAAGAATGAAATCGTTACAGGAAAACAGAGACAGTCTCAATGACAGAGGAAAAGAGCCATAAATGGAGACATTTCCTGGCTCTCTATTTAGAGTTGAAATTCCAAGAGTAAGGGATAGATACTTCCAGGAACACTTCGGAATTCAAAAACCAGGAGCTTGTGACTGTGCCCTGCTTTTCACCTGGAAGTTTGCCCAACAAAGGCAACTACAGTCAAGTAGAAATGGCAGCATATTGTGTTTAAACAGAGAGGATCGGGTGGCATTGATAAACACTCCTATTCCTGTATCTTCCTTGACTACAGTGGAGTGAGAAAGAGATACAAAATTCCTTAAGAGAAATGTAAATTTGATTCATAATAACGTCCCAGTTGTTTGCCATGGGCATGCCAGTAGTGAGTGACAGAAACCCATGGCAGAGGCTGTGGTATTAATCCGTGAATCGAATGAAGGATCTTGTTGAGAAGACACCAACAACCACAAGTTCTGAGGTAAGGACAGAGGAAAAACAATCACACTTTAAGAGAATAGGTTGTAAATTGTATCATCAATGGACGTTTCAGCAACAAATTTAGGCAACAAGTAGAACCAGATGTCTCTCCAACAATGTTATGATGGTGGAAAACATGTCCTGCAACCCGATAAAATCTGAGAGAGAGCGGGGAATAACCTGATAATACTTCAAACTTTGAATTCTCTGAACTTGGATCCAAAATTCATGTGAAATTCAAAACAAGCAAACTGGGAGGGAGTACAAAATCTCAAAATGGCAAGGTTTGGGTTTTTATTTCTATTACATAAAATAGTACCAGTGTCAACAAATGACACCCTGAAATGTAAAACTGGTGAGTCTAGGTGGGTTATACAGTAATAAGGATTCCTTGGCCTTGGCTAGGAG
>NW_012152396.1:3517862-3522016 GCF_000956105.1 Propithecus coquereli
GCCTTCCAGAGAGCAAACCCAAGACCACTAAGTTAAATGACCAAAGACCTCATCTGCTAATTAGCGTACCTCACCTTAAGGACATACCACTATGTATTAATAATAAAATTATTTTTATCATGCTGTACCATGAAGAGGTACATCCAGACCTAACCAAAAGAAATGCACATCATCCAGAACTTTTAGGTTTTAAGCAGGTTGCAATAACTGTATGAGACTTTGGCATGTCTCCCATTGGAAAGGAGAGTATTTCAGTTTTACATGGGATGATCACATTGTTTTGGACTAGGGTATTTTTCAAATTATATGTACAGAAAGAAGCACGACTACAGATGCTGGGTAGGCAAGGGGTAGAATGTAGTGAGCAACACTTTCCTTCTGTTCATCTTTTCTTTTCAGGAAATGCCTTTCCTCTATCTGATAAGGCTGTCAATTATGTGACACCTTTCTCCACGTCACAAAGACACAGGCACACTAACTGAGCTAGTTAGGGCTGCTGTTGACCATCTTTGAGACAACATGGAGCAAGCTTATCTTACGATATGGCAAAAACAGAGGAAGACAGATATGAGCAATTGAAAGAGAACTAAAATCCAGATGATATTTGAAATCCAGAATCTTAGACTCATCCATTGTTCTTAATTTATTAAGTGACCACTAATTCTGCCTCTTCTCCCAACTGCCCTGCCACCCTCATTTAGGCTATTTAAAAGATTTTATTCATTAGCAACTAAAAAAGCCCTGACTAATATAGTCCCCTGAGTGGCATGGTCCCATTCTTAGAGAATCTTACACAACAAGGATTGGGGCAGTTGTTACAGTTCTCCCCTCTCCCCATCATGGAGATATTCAGTCAAATGCCTTCCTAGAAGGAACCATGTTTGATGATTACTTCCTGATTGCCAAATTCATTAGCCTCTTTTCAGACCTTACCTTACCTGACCCTTCTGGTATTTGACATCAATTTTTGAAGCTTCCAAGGGAGTCCCAATAAAATAATTCCTCTCTGTCTTGCCTAGGTTCTGAATAATTTAGGAAATAAAACAAGGTAATAAAGCATAGGGGCCAAAATATCACGTTATTAGTGATAAAACTAGGTTAAAAGAAATTAAAATTTAAAAATTTTTAAATTTAAAAAGTAAGTTGGTTGATGTTGCCTGCCAACTGGTGCCCAGAATTTGGTAGATTTATACCTCCACTTCCTAGCAATGCTTTACAAGGACAGTATGGAGGATCAAATGAGAACTTGGTCTCTGTGGACAACCTTGTTCTCAAGACATTGGAAGACAGAGCTAAATCAGACATTCTTCACAAATATACTAGTCACATAGATCATTCAACCTTCCCAAGTATAGAGAAAGACCTGGAACTAATGGAGATCCTTTCACAAGAAGCAAAGATCAAAAGTAGGGAAGATGCTTTTTCTACTAGTATCATGGACCAGTTCCTACTTGAAGCCCACTTCCTTTGCTTTCCATGATAACTTCCTAGTTGTTGTTTTATCTCTTTAATCATTCCTATTTAGTGTAATATTTTTATGGGTCTTTCTTATACCTGGCTCTTAAACTTCAAGAGTTCCCCATGACTCAGGCTTTTGCCCTATGTTTATTTTATACTCTTTCCCTAAGGAATCTCATTTAGGCTCACAGTTTCAATTACCATGTTTAAGGCTAATGATTCCATAACCTTTATTTCCAACCCATATAGATCCAAGACTATCAATAGAAATTACTGTGTTTAAGTTAATGTTTCCTTAACCTTTATCTCCAATCAAGATAGACCAAGACTACCAAATCCTGTGTTTTCTATGTCCCATTCTATATCTTAATATGTAATTACTTTCTTTGTCTTCCCAGCTACTGCCTTAATTTGGTTTTCACCATCTTTCACCCACACTATTGCAATAGTCAGTTAATCTCTCTGCCTCTAATCCTATTCTACTCCATTTTATCCTCCACGTTGGCACCTGAGTTACATCCCTGCCTTGTAAAAACAATTTATTTCTGAATACAAAATCATGCATAGTCATTGTAAAACACCAAGAAAATACAAAAAAGCACACATATGAGAGCATACAATTCCATCAGCTAGAGAAAGCCACTGTTGACATTTTAGTACAAACCTTTACACAGTGTTTTCTCTGTGTATTTTTAAATGAAGTGAGAATACCACTGCTGTATTCAGCATGCCATTTTAAAAACAATGTATGTGAACATTTTCTCATGGCATTAGATGTCCTCTATAATATCATTTGTGATAAATATATAGTGACTATCAATTTATTTAGGACAAGTGTTGCAAATTGGCAGCCTATAGCCAAATCTGGTATATGAACATGTTATATTTTATCATCACAGCATTTCAAAGTTGCTTGAATTTGGAATGCCTTTATACAAAGCAGGCTTTCTTCAATTCCCCACAGTGTCCATAAATTCCTATTATCTAATGCACGGTCTTTAGTCACTCATTTATGTCACCTGTTTTTATTTTTTTGTTGTTATTACTGTTTCTGTGTGAGTTTTTTTTGAATTTTGGCATTTGAGTTGGAAAGCGACAATTTGTCCAACATCAGGATGCATTTTCACTCATCTAGTATTTGTTGTCTACCTCCTATGTATCAGGCACTGGGTTAGGTGAAAAAATGGTTCGCAAAACAAACATGGTCCCTTATACCTTGAAGCTTATAGTCTAGTGTAAGAACCACACAAATGAAATAATTGCTACAAAGGAAACTTGAACTATAAACGTTTGTTTTGTTTTGGGGATAGGGCTTCCCTGAGGAAGTAATGTTCGAACAGAGATCTATAGTAGGAATTACTTAGGTAAAAAAGTAGAAAAGAATATTCCTGGCAAAAGCACTGTATGTGCAAAAGGCCTGAAGAAAGAGGTATCTAACTATGTCAAAAGAGCTGAAACACAGAAGATGAGTGAAAGAATGTTGGCAAGATGAACCTAGAAGACATAAGTAGAAGACTCATGAGTCAAGTCTTGTGGATCATGCTAAGGATTTTGAGATAGATGTTGATATGAAATCTGCCTCCCTCTAATTTCTATTCATCCAATGACCTTAGTCTTCTTTTCCTTACATAAACATCCTACTCTTTTCAATCACTCCTCATATGACATGATTTTGAGATACCCTTTATCCTCTGCTCAATCTTTCTTGAAATTAATAATTTCTTGGTCCACTGTTCTAGAACCAGAGCCAAGTAAAAAATAGTTGAGCTGAGGGGTAGGGGGATGACAGTCTAGCACAAATAGTAACTAACTACTGGGCATTTTAGTGGAACAGAGTTGCTACATAAATAAATACATTTAAAATCAATTAAATATTATTTGGGTAATATATCTTTGATGTTAAATTTCTTTAATTTAAAAATGTATCTCCGCTATTAAAGTTTATTTAGTTTAAAATTAAAATCAGTATTGTTTTTCTGTGTGTGCTCCTAGATGGGATAAAGAAGGGAATAAAGGAATGGGAAAACTTAAGAGATTTCTGGGTAACAGACAAAGCCAATCTGACAATAAAAATGTGCCAAGGATAATCTACAATGAAATAGTGTGTAGTAACTGTCATTACTAACCAAATAACCTATCCACATTTAAGTTTTGTGTTCTGTTTTATGTTTGTTAGTTCGGCAATTTTTGTCCTTTGGAAGTGGTTATTGTAGAGAACAACTCCTACCTATATAGAAATTTGTGAGTTCCTGAATTTTATACTTCAAATTGAACATCACGAGAAACATTTTCAGTGTTGAGATGTAGAGCAAGTTAGTACAGTAACTAATAACAATATTAAAAATTAGAACAATTTCTGGCTTGTGTCTTTCTCAGGACAAACTGAGTCCACTAGAAAGTTGAGGAGTAAACTGGTGATACCAAGAAGAAGCCAGAGAGTCCCAAGAAAATCTTTCATTCATTAGTTTATTCATTATTCCATTGCTCATTCTTCAACAAACATTTAGCAAGTATTAATACTACATGCCAGGCACTGAACTGCCAATTTTCTTCCTATAGTACCTACAGTACTGTTTAGGGTACTGGGTACAGCTTATACAAAAGTACATAGTTATGAATGTATTTTGTGCAGGGAATAGTTAGTCAAATAGACCCTCAAAATACACACAGGAATTCATGCAGAGACCTTGAATCCT
>NW_012152396.1:3525656-3526726 GCF_000956105.1 Propithecus coquereli
CTGTTCTGTCAGAGCGGTGTTAAAGTCTCTGGCTATTATGGTGTTGCTGTTTATCATTTTGTTTAGATCAAGTAGGATTTGCTTTATGAATCTGGGTGCACCTGAGTTAGGTGCATAAATATTTAGAATTGTTATGTCTTCTTGTTGAATTGTACCCCTTCACCATTATATAGTGACCACCTTTGTCTTTCATTACTTTTATTTATTTGAAGACTAAATTACCTGAAATCAGAACTGCTACGCCAGCTTTCTTTTGGCTTCGTTTGCATGAAATATTGTTTTCCATTGCTTCACCTTGAGTCTGAACACATCCTTGTGGGTTAGATGTATTTCCTGAAGACAGCAGATACTTGGCTTGCGTATATTTATCCATTTGGCCAGCCTATGTCTCTTTAGTAGGCAGTTCAAGCCATTCACACTTATTGGAAGAATTGATAAGTGGGGCAGATTTCTGTTCATCCTCTTTAGTTGAACTTTGTTGCTTTGTTTCTTTCTTAAGCTATTGTGATACCTGGCCTTTGACCTTTAGCTTCTCGATGATTTTACACTGGTGAGTGTTTATTGTGTTGATCCATGTGTAACACTATTCTGAGTACTTCCTGGAGGGCAAGTCTTGTCTTGATGAATTCCCTCAGTCTTTGCTTGTCTGAGAAGGTCTTTATTTCTCCTTCATATAAGAAACTTAGTTTTACAGGGTATAAGATTCTAGACTGTGCGTTATTCTGTTTGAGAAGAGTGAAAATTGGGTCCTTGTCTCTTCTGGCTTGTAAGATCTTGGTTGAGAAGTCTGCAGTTAGACTAATGGGTTTTCCTTTGTAGGTTACCTGCTTCTTTTGCCTTACAGCTTGTAGGAGGGCCTCTTTCATGTTTATTTTGACTAGTCTGATGACTATGTGTCATGGTGTCTTTCTGTTTGCAATGAATCTCCTAGGAGCAAATGTTTTATATAATATAACTTAACCCAGAAAGCAGAGTATTAGTAAACTGTGATATTTTCACACATAGCAATGAGTTTAAAAATCAGGCAGAGTTTCTAGTCTGGCATATAAGGAAGTTAGAAGTTGCCACTC
>NW_012152396.1:3527759-3537881 GCF_000956105.1 Propithecus coquereli
ATGACAAATAGAAACTTCCAAAACAGAAAAGTAAAGAGAAGAAAGACTGAGGGAAAAAGCCAACAGAATATTCAAGAACCGGGGAATAACTACAAAAGGTATAGATAAGTATGATGAGAATACCAGAAGGAGAAGGAAGAGATAAAGGAACAGAGGAAATATTTGAAGCAGTAATAACTGAGAATTTCCCCAAATTAATGTTAGACATCAAATCACAGAGCCAAGAAGCTCAGAAAACACCAAGCAAGATAATTACCAAAAACCCCAAACAACCTTACACCTAGGCATATCATATTCAAATTTCAGAAAATCAAAAATAAACAAAAATATTCTGAAAGAAGATAGTGGAAAAAACACCTTACCTCTAGAGAATCAAAGATAAGAATTACATCTGACTTCTGCTCAGAAGCCATGCAAGTAAGAAGAGAGTGGAGTGAAATATTGGAAGTGTTGCAAGAAGAAAACTGCCAATCTAGAATTCTGTACTTTGCAAAATTATTCTTCAAAAGCGAAGGAGAAATAAAGACTACCAGACAGAAAAAAATTGAGAGACACTGTTGCCAGTAGACCTGCCTTGCAAGAAATATTGAAAAAAGTTCTTTAGAGAGAAGGGAAACAATATGGATCAAAACCACATATCTATATAAAAAGGAAGCACATCAGAGAAGGAATAAGTAAACGTAAAATAAAGCTTTTATTTTTCATATTCTTAATCTAACAAATAACATTTTGTTCAAAATAATAATAGTGACCATCTATTTGATGATGACTGTTCCCCCTTATCCATGGGGGATATGTTCCAAGACCTCCAGTGGATGCCTGCAACCACAGATAGTACTGAACCCTGTATATACTATGTTTTTTCCTACACACACATGACCTATGATAAAGTTTAATTTATAAATTAGTCACAGTAAGAGATTAACAACAATAAGAAATAATAAAATAGAACAATTAAAACAATATGCCACATCACTGCTCTTGCACTTTGGGGTCATTGTTTAGTAAGATAAGGGGTACTTGAACATAAGTACTGCAATACTGTGATAGTCAATCTGATAACTACCACGGCTACTACGGAACTCATGGGTGGGTAGTGTAGACAGTGTGGAGATGCTGGATAAAGAGATGATTCACATCCCAGGTGAGAATGAGTGGGACAGTAGCATTTCATCATGCTAATGGCAATGATATGCAATTTAAAACATATGAATTGTTTATTTCTGGAATTTTCCATTTAATATTTTTGGGCCATAGTTAACTGAGGTAGATGAAACCATGGAAAACAAAACTACAGATAAGGGGGGACCTTATGTTTATATATATATATATATATATATATGCTTATTATATGTGAAATTAATGGCAGCCATGATACAAGAGATAAGAGGGCAGGATTAGGAATATTTTGTTATTATAAGGTACTTGTACTGCCTGTGAAGTATTATAATGTTACTTGAAAGTAGGCTTGGGATCAGTTGTAGATGTATACTGCAAATTCTAAGGCAACCACGAAGAAAAGTGAAAAAAGAAAAAAATCATCATGCCTATAATCCTAGCACTTTGAGAGGCTGAAGCAAGAGGATTACTTGAAGCCAGGAGATTGAGAACAGCCTGGACAATATAGCAAGACCCTGTCTCTACAAAAAATTAGCCAAGCATGATGGCACATGCCTGTGGTCCCAACTACTCGGCGGGGCTAAGGTAGGAGGATTGCTTGAGCCTGGGAGGTCAAAGTTGTAGTGAGCTATGTTAGCACCACTGTACTCCAGCCTGTATGAAACAGCAAGACCCTATCTCAAAAATCAACTAATCAATCAATCAATCAATCAATCTGGTATGCTAAGAAAAGAGAGAAAATGGAATCATAAAATAGAATCAATTAAAACCTCAAAAGGCAGAAAAAGTATGGGAAACAAAAATTCAGTAAAATGTGGTATATGTATAACATGGAGTACTACTCAGCCATAAAAAATGGTGATCTGGTATATTTTGTAACAACCTGGGTGAAACTGGAGATCAGTCTTTACTAAGTGAAGTGGAATGGAAAAACAAATATCACGTATACTCGATACTAAATTGGAACTAATCAATCAACTTATATGCACATATGGAAGTAAAACTCAACGGAAATCAAGTAGGTGGGAGGGGGAGGAGGGATTAGGTAAATTCATACTTAATGGGTTTAATGTGCACTATCTGGGTGAAGGGCATACTTATAACTTTGACTTAAACTGTACAAAAGCAAATTATGTAACCAAAACGTGTGTATCCCCATAAAATTCTGAAATAAATAAATAAATACATAATAATGATCACTTAAAAATGTTTTCAATAAATATTTCAATAAATATTAGGTGGTAGGCAGGGCGTGGTGGCTCACACCTGTAATCCTAGCTCTCTGGGAGGCTGAGGCGGGTGGATTGTTTGAGCTCAGGAGTTCGAAACCAGCCTGAGCAAGAGCGAGACCCCGTCTCTACTAAAAATAGAAAGAAATTAATTGGACAACTAAAAAAATACATAGAAAAAGAATTAGCCGGGCATGGTGGCTCATGCCTGTAGTCCCAGCTACTCGGGAGGCTGAGGCAGAAGGATCGCTTGAGCCCAGGAGTTTGAGGTTGCTGTGAGCTAGGATGATGCCACGGCACTCTAGCCCGGGCAACACAGTGAGACTCTGTCTCAAAAAAAAAAAAAAAAAATTAGGTGGTTGATAAAAAAATAGGAACAAAGAAAAAGGCAATAAATAGAAAACAGTAACAAATATGGTATATATTAATCCAACTACAACAAGAACCACTTTAAAAGTCCATGGTCTGAATACACCAATTAAAAGATAAGGGATTGTCAGTCAAAGTGTATCAAAAATAACAGGCAATGAAATAATGGAGCAAGAATAGAGATACAGACCCCTACAATCGGAAGCCCATCACCAGAAACATACATACGTGACAATGTGGTACATGATAGAAAGGGGAAAGAATGAACTACAATAAATGGTGATAAGATAACTGGACAAAACGAAATAAAAATGAAATTAGAACCCTTTGTAATACCATACATTTAAAAAAGTTAAATGTAGTAAAACCTAACTCCAAAAAGCAAAAGTTCAAAACTCTTAGAAGAAAAAGTATATATACATATATATTTATTTATATCCCAGGGAGAATATAACTTCTTAAGTAAGATACTAACGCATAATTCATCAAGGAAAAATATGACAAAATTCACTACACCAAACAAGAAAACATTCCGTATGACCCACGATACCTGCAGTGGGTCCAGTGAATTTTCTGGCTCAACATTTCTTCATTCATTTAACAAATACTTACTTGGGCAGCGAAGACCCACCTGTTAACAAAAAAACCAAAACTTCTGCCCACATTTAGCTTCTATTCTAGTGAGAGAGTCAAACATAAAGAGAAATAGAAAAGAAAAGGAAGCTAGAGAGTGCTAGATGTAGGGGAGACTTGTAATTGACTTCAAGATAGTTAGGAGAAGCTGCAGTCTAAAGTGATAGTTGAGCAAAGAAATAATGAAGGAAGAAGAAACACACATGCAAGCACTTGAGGGTGGTGGGAGACAGGCAAGCACCCCATGCAGAGGACTAGAAAGGCCTAATCTCTCTCTAGTGTGTCTTCCCATACAGAAGATACGGGGAAACTAAAAGCAACTTTCCCAACGCCTTGCAAATAGGGGTCCAGATTTGATACAGCGTCCTCCAATCAGATGCAAATCATGAAAGACTTGAGCTCAGAATTGAGGAAAGTGGGAAGAAAGGCAACGCGAGGGACACGCGTTTTTCTGGTACAAATCTTGGCAGCAACTTCTGAAACACAAGACTTCAAGATTTGACAAGATGTTTTCTGACTGTAGCCAAGATAGTATGATATTTGACCCAAAAGCTTTAGCAACAGGGTGGAGTGATTCTGGAGCCAGATGCTTTAGCTATGACATGAATTTAGCAGGCATTGTCCTGATCTTGCAAGGAGCAGTAGCTCCCCTGGTAGCTCTGTGGTTTGGGTATTCATTCTGGAGGCTCACCTAAAATCCATTTCATCAGTTCTCCAAAATAATTCTGTAAACCACTTAATGTCTTGTAATATATCCCTTTCTACTCAAACTAGAGTGTATTCTATTTTCTGTGACCTAACCCTGACCAATAGAGTAGTACCAGAAGTGGCTACAGACAATATCCTCTCAAGAAAATAGGAACCTGGGATTGGCTATCTGATATGGGCGGGTTTTAAGGAAGCAAGGATCCTTTCAGCATTAGTGTGGGACCTAGGAAATCTATGTTACTTAAATGACAGCTTGTGATCGCCTGGAATGAAGTGCCAACTGAAGGCAAAGCTTGGACAAAACACATGACAGCAACGAGAATGAGGAATACAAGATTTCTGGGGTGGACTGTTGGCTTCTAACTACACCAAAAAAGCTTATGTAATGACCATGATAAACTCAAGATCTTAAACTCCTGGCTCCAAGCATGATGAGAGATTTAGGAAGCTTCCATAATTACCCTGAAAGAAACTCTTGCATCTTTAGGTCTGGATCAATCATACCTGCAAATGAGATATAGAGTCTGATCTTCCAAATGGCAGGATTAAAATGAAGGTTGAATGTACAGGCTTTCCAGGACTTACATGTGAAAATCAGGGAGTATTTGGGAAATAATGAACCCCTGAGAGCATGTGAATTCAGACCACTCTGAGGTCCACAAAATATCAAACCTCACTGTGTGTCTCTGTCGCCAGCAGCCCCTCTTCCCTTTATGATCACACTTTACTTTCCTTGCCTGAAATGCCTGCAACAACCTCACCAAAGGCTGCCGCCCCTCTCCCACTTCTTGTATCTGGTCCACACCTATAATATAACCAGAGTCTTCACCCACTAGGAGAAGGTTTATGCACAAAACAGTGGCAAGATTTTGCTACTTTATAGCTCCAGAAAACTGGGTGTATGTATAGGGATGGAAAAGAAAGGAATATAATGTTAGGTAAAGTCAAATTTATTGCTATGAAATTCTCAGGGGTTCTCAATTCCATGTGGTTATAATCATTTTGGAATGGTTTTAATCATTTGCTTGCTGGAATGACTGAAGTGTGTTTTCAGTGGTTGTATAATGTAAGTGGATTTGAGATATCAGAAGTTCCTTGGAAAAATGTAGCGGAAGGGATAGAAGGATTTAAGGAGATAAGAAAACTTGAATGGATTTATTATGTTCACTCTCACCCAGCCTCTATCATCTCCCAGAAGGGCCCAGGAGATTACTTCTCTCACCTAAGTATTCAGAAGGTGGTAACAGAAGGTCAGCAGTCTTTAAAAGCTTAGCACTCTAGTGTCTACCGTCAGAAGACCAGGGATAAAACAGAAAATGCTGCTATTGAAAGAGGTTCCCTGATTTGAACAGAAATGATGTTATCCTGGGGTAGGGCAGACCAAGTTGCAGTATGTAACCAACAGAAGCAAGGTAGGTATGATATCACTGCTGTAACTGTAAGACTGCAATGGTATTCAGAATGAAGGTATTTTTGGTAGTGTCCAATTGACCATGAAGTTTCTTAGGACGTATATAGAAGCAGCTCACAAGAATAGCCAGTATTGTCATGCTGCACATAGCTTAGCAACGTTTACACTGCAGTCTGTATAGATGCTGTCTCCTGCAGGACAAAACCCCACTATAATGAGGAATGTGTCCCCATGTGTTGTGCAAAATAGTGATCCTGTTATAACCTAAAACGTCCTGAAAGTGACAGCTAATCTCTAGACCTGAGTCAATTCATAGTCCCCAGGATCCCCGAGAAAAAGAAGGGGTCGCTTGAGAAAGATAAACACGTAAAAGGCCCATTCTGTAAATCTTTCTGCTGACTTTCTATAAGGGATCTGTGGACATTTACTAACGGTTGGACATTTACTAACCTTGCTATAGCCTTACCGAGGACAGAGTGTATTTTCTTACCCTTGACTTTGGACTCAGCCATATGACGAGCTTTGGCCAATGTCTTATGGGTGGAAGTAGTGTTATGCCGGTTCTGCGCCTAGGCCAGGATTTGCATATGTCTGCTTGACTTCTCACACTTCTATAATATTAATAAAATTCACGGGCCAACGCCACAGTTACTTTTGCACCAACCTAATATCACTGTGTGAGAACATGTACCAGCTGGCTCACTGATCCAAGGAAAAAGTCGCACTGGAGCAGACCTACATCCGAAACTTGCAGCGTGGAGCAGAGCCACCCTCGGCCGAACGACCAACACATGAGTGAGCCCAGCTGAGATGAGCAGAGCCACTCACACAAGCCCTTTCACCCCCTACCAGTAAAAAAGAAGGACACCACCCAGTGGGAGTCTCTGGATTTTTGAAAGTAACACACGGCATTTGGGTATGCCGCTCCAACCTGCTTAATCCAGCCTAGAGCACCTAACCTGCAGATGCGAGCAATAATAGTGATTGTGGTAAACCACTAAATTTTGGGGTAATGTGTTACATAGCAATAGCTGATCAACACTGTATCTGTGTACTGGGCAAAGGGAAATATCCAGGGATTATTGGACACTGACTCTTAGCATATTTGAAAATCCATGACTTGTTAGTCTATTATGATCCACCAATCAGGATGGTTGCTTATGGAGGTCAGGCGATAAATGCAGTGTGACTTGAGTCTGCCTCAAGATGGTTTCACCCTCTTGTTATTTTTTCAGTTTTTTATGGACATATTTGACATTGTAGAAATATCTACGTTACCTTCCTAACCTATAGAATGAGGACATTTATGGCAGAAAGGACCAAATAGAAGCCTCTGGAACTAGTCTTCCCTACAAAATTAGTAAAGCTACATCCCTGGGGAAATTGCATAAATTAGTGCTGCCACCAAAGACTTGGATGATGCATTGGTAATGAGTCCCTTATATTTCCATCAACCTTTTTGGTCTAGGTAGAAACTGATGAGTCTTGGAGAATAACAGAGGATTACTGTAAATATAATCAGGTAGTGATTCCAATTACAGCTGCTATTCCTGATATGGTCTTTTTAATAAATCAAATCAACACAGCCTCTAGTAGTTAGATATGGCTATTTATCTGACAGTTGCTTTTTTCCTCTCAATCTTTGTAAGAAGAGAACTCCAGAAGGTGTTTGCTTTCACATCATGCAAACACGATTACATTTTTTATTTTATTTTACAGTTTTTTAGAGATAGGGTCTCACTATGTTGCCCAGGCTGGAGTGCAGTGGCCATTCACAGGTGCAATCATAGCACATGACAACCTCAAACTCCTGGACTCAAATGATCCTCCTGCCTCAGCCTCTTGAGTAGCTGGGACTACAGGCATGCACCATGGTGCCTGGCTCATGGTTATATTTTTACCAATCTATTTCAGTTCTCCAGCTCTGGGTTATAATTCAGTCTGTAGAAATCTTTATCATCTCACTGTCTCCAAATCTCACACAACATCACACTGACCAACTACTTTGATGATATGTTCATAGAACTAGGTGACTAGATTTCAGAGAGTGGAGGTAAACTCCAGAGAAAAATCGAAGTAACTGAGATCTACTGAAATGTCTGGGGGTCAGGTAGTCTTGAGCTTCTCCGCATATATCCTCCAATGCAATAGGAAAATTGCTATACCTTTTCCTCAAATAGAATAAATAAGAAAAAAAAATAGATCATTTGATGAACCTCTTTGGATTTTGAAAGCAAAATATATCACATTTGAGTGTGCTGCTTCAATCTATTTAATGAAAGCTACCAGCTTTGAAAGGTTCTCAGTGCCAAGGGAACTTTCCAGCTTGTCATTTAGCCCTTATGACCAGTAGTCAAGAGTCTATTACAGACAGAGATGCTGGTTAGGGCCTGTGGCAAGTCCCAGTAAGAGAATCGCAATATAGGTGCTTAGGGCTTTAGATCCATGACCGATGCCATACAATTAACTATTCTCCGTTTGGGAAACAGTTCTTGCTTGTCTTGTGATCCCTGTTAGAGAATGAACACCTTACCTTGAAAATTCAAGGGTTTGAGATCTTGGCTGACCATCACAAACTGGGTTTTATCTAATCCGACAAGCCTTAAAGCCTCATATATCCAGAAGCACCCAACATCGGTTGGAAGAATGAAGTAAAGCTGTTCCTGAAGCCACTAGTAAATGACAGGATCAAATAGGTGCGTCACATTACCGGAGGCCTATTCCTTCTGTGTTGCCATCATTCTATTGACCCACACTTGTGGCCTTGTGGGAAATTCTCTATAATCAACTGTCTGAGGAAGAAACCATTGAAGATGGTTCTGGAAAATGAGCTGACCTCAGGCAGAAGCAGACTGCTATAGCATTACCAGCTCACTCAGAGGTGGCCTGAAATACCTGCAGAAAGAAAAGTGCTTCCAGAGAGAAGAACTTTGATCAGTATATCTCATTTTCTAATTTGCTTAGAAGAGCAATGCCCTGTTCCTAATTGTGGGCAGTAGTTAATGATTTGGCTGGATAAACAAGAACTTGGATAAAACAAGTCCGAAGGATTGGGGGGATAAGTAAATTTGGGAAAGTGACGTGTGGGTAGACCTCCTGAAATGATAACATAGCGTGGGGATGCTTTCATCTCATGGAAATGCTAAGGGGAAAAAGAAAAAAGAAAAACGGAGAGGAGAAAAAGGCCACCTGTGCAAAGCAGGCTTATCAATAAGGCAGACGATATGACCTCTTATGCAACTACCAGTGAGCCTCTTTCTCCAGCTAGCCAGTGCTTAGTCCATGGTTTCCTGAACAAAGAAAGTTATCATGATTGCAAAGATGAAAGTTACATATGATCCTGGAGCAATATAGACTTATCTTCTGCAAGGCTGATCTGTCCACTGCTATAGCTGAGAGCCCATTTTTCCAGTAGCAGAAACCAATCCTGAGCAATTGATGCAACATCGTACACCAAAGGGACCAGGTAGCCAACCGGTGGCAGGTAGATTACATTAGACTTCTTCCACCATGGAAGTGGTACCAATTTGTCTTCATAGAATGGATCAATATTGTGGAGTTGTGTTTGTCTTTCTTCCCTGCCATTCTTCCTCCAGCAATACTATTTATAAACTGATGGAATGCCTTATTCAGCATCAACAAACCTCACACAACATTACATCTAGCAAAAAGAACTCATTTTACTGTAAGTGAACTAAGGCAAAAGGCTAGCAACTGTATGATGACTGGTTTGAAATGGTTTATAAACACATAGGATTACTAAACTATAAAGCTTACAGAATGGTGGAATAGTCTATGGAAGAACAGTTATGATGCCACGTGCAAATTGGGAAGTACTATTCTAATGGATTCAGCTGCCATTTCTCCTAATAACCAGAATACGTAGGTCTGAGAACAATCTAGGTGCAATGGAATTGTACCTGTCACTATTAGACCTAACAACAAAGGTGACTATATAAACTATATAATTGACTATATATTTTATTGTCCAAACTGAGACACTTTTAAGAGTAAAATGGAATATTACATGTTTAAACTTACATAATATTTTGAAATGTGTATTGATTGACAAATTAGTTTTATTATATTGGTGAACTATTAAAATAGTTCTGTTGGAAAACTATTTTCGAAAATAAATGTGTAAGCAGATACTGTATCCACAAAATAAACAAATAAATAAATAAATAAATACATCTGGCTACACTAGGGAAAACAGAAAACAAACTGCTTAATAATGATTATCACTATATTAAAAAAATAACACTCATTATAACAGTTACATATTCATGCATTTTAATCAGTTTCTTAACTACATCTTTCTCTTATGTCATGTTACTGACATATTTTACTTCTGAAGAATGTATTTTTAATATTGTAATTTTTAATAAAAATATCTCAACTTCTTCAGCATTGCATTTTATAGTTAATAAATTTAAAATTATTGATGATATCAACCAACTCTTCTCTGCTACCTCAATATTTTTTCTTTGTTTGAGACAGGGTCTAGCTCTGTCACCCAGGCTAGAGTGCAATTGCACAATCACAGCTCATTGCAGCCTCAGATTCCTGTGCTCAAGAGATCCTCCCACCTTGGCCTCCCAAGTATTAGTAGCTGGGACTACAGGTGAGTGCCACTCTGCCCAGCTAATTTTT
>NW_012152396.1:3541856-3543549 GCF_000956105.1 Propithecus coquereli
GATTTAAAAAGTCTTTATATTTGTCCATGTTGTTACTATTTCTGGTGCTCTCCATTCCTTTATGTGGATTTAGGTGTCCATTTGGCACTATTTTCCTTTTGTTTGAAGAACTTTCTTTACCTTTTCTTGTAATGCAGGTCTGCTGGTGATGAATTCCTTCAGCTTTTTTTAATGTCTAAAAACATCCTTATTTCATCTTTGTTTTTGAGGATACTTTCACTTCTAGGTTAATTTTTTTTTTCTTTTTTCTTTCAGTATTTTTAGTCTATAGTTTCACTGTCTTCTAGTTTGCATTGCTTTTGTTTGTTTGTTTTCTTTTAATTTTTTTAAAGATGGAGTCTCACTCTGTCACCCAGGATGTAGTGCAGTGGCATCATCATAGCTCACTGTAGCCTCAAATTCCTGGGCTCATGCGACCCTCCTGCATCAGCCTCCCAAGTAGCTGGGACTACAGGTGCGTGCCATCACACCTGGCTAAGTTTTTTGTAGAGATGGGGTCTCCCTATGTTACTCATGCTGGCCTTGAACTCCTGGTCTCAGATGATCTTCCCACTTCAGCCTCCCAAAGTGCTGGCATTACAGGCGTAAGCCACTACACCCAGCCCTAGTTAGCACTGTTTATGAAGAGAAATCTACTCTCATCTTTACCTTTGGTCTTCTTTACATCACATATTTTTTTCCTCTGGTTGATTGAAGATTTGCTTTATTACTGGTTCTAAGAAATGTTGCTGTAAAGCTGTATTAGACAGGACCAAACAGCATTTAGTCTAGGGTTAAATCTTACCAACCACTGAAATAAAACTCTTCTTAGTGTCCTGTCTGATGTCTTCTGAACTATGAGGTTTTCCACTCTGACTGTTGGGAGTAAGCACTATCTCAGTCCGTGTGTGAGCTACAAATGCCGTTTCCTCTAATCTTTCTGTGTGATTCGTCTCCCAGCTCTGGGTAGTTGCCTTACACATGCGCTCTGATCAGTACTCAACTGAACATTCCAGAACTCTCCCTTTGTGCAGTTCTCCCTTCTTTGGACTCTGCCCCGCCATTTCTAGCCGTTTTAACTTCCCCAGACTCCCAGCTTCTTTTCAACTCAGGGTTTCCCTTCCCTGCATTGCAGCCTGAAAACTTTTTTCCAGGCAGTAAACTGGGGCTATGGTATAGTTTACCCCATTTGTTCCCCTCTGACAGGATCGTCGTCCTTCACTGCCTGATATCGAGGGTCTTGAAAGCTACTGCTTTATACATTTTGTTTATTTTTCTAGTTGTTTCAGGCGGAAGGATAAATCCAGTTTCGGTTGCTCATTTTTGACAAGAAGCAAAAGTCCAAAGTGGCTTTTTAAAAAACACAAATCCAACCGAGTGTAGAGGCTCATGCCTATTTACAATCCCAGTACTTTGGGAGGCTAATGCGAGAGGATCGCTTGAGGCCAAGAGGTTGAGAACAGCCTGGGCAACATGGCAAAATTCTAACTCTACAAAAAATTTTTTAAAAAGCCAGACGTTTTGATGCCTGCCTGTAGTCCCAGCTACTTGGGAGGCTGAGGATGGCTTGAGTCATCCTCAAGCCATCCTCAAGCTGAGGCTGAGGATGCTTGAGGTTGCAGTGACCTCTGATGGTGCCACTGCACTCTAGCCCGGGGGAGACAGAGTGAGACTGTCTCAAAAATAAATAAGTAAATAAAATAAATAAATAAAT
>NW_012152396.1:3543599-3546695 GCF_000956105.1 Propithecus coquereli
AGAAGTCAACAGTATTCATTTCCTGTTGCAGTTATAAAATAATCACTGCATACTGGCTTAAAACAGCACAAAGTTATAATCTTACAGTTCTGGAGGTCAGAAGTCTGAAATGGATTTCACTGGGCTGAAATCAAGGTGTGGGCAGTATTGCACTCCTTAGTAAGTCTCCGGAACACGTTCTGTTTCCTTGCCTTTTCCAGCTTCTAGATGCCGCCTGTACGCCTTGGCTTGTGGCCTCTTCCTTCATCTTAAACTGCGTCACTCCAATCTCTACTTTCATTGTCACTTTGTCTCTAACTCTTCTGCCCTCCTCTTCCATCTTTTAAAGACTCTTGTGATTACATTGGTCCACCTGATAATGCAGAATAAAATTCCTATCTCAAGAGTCTTAACTTAGTCACATCTGCGTCATCTCTTTGCTATGTCTGGTCACATATTCAGATTCTTGAGATCGGGACGTGACCAGGAGTGCTCTCGAGTGACCCAAGCACGGCTGGGTCATGTAGTAGGTATACGTTTACCTTTTAAAAATGGGTGAAATACTTGAATAGACAATTCACTAAGTAAACTATATGGGTGACAAATAAGCACATTAAATGATGCTCTACTGTATATAGAAATATAATTGCTTTTTACATACTGAGCTGATATCCTGCAACCTTGACAAACTCCTGTATTCACTCTAGCAATTTATTGGTACACACCATAGGATTTTCTTCATAGAATTATATTGTCTGTGAATAAAGGGAATTATACTACTTCTTTTCCAGTCTAGATGCTTTCTATCTTTCTAGCCTGACTTCACTGGCTAGAACCAAAAGTACAATGTTGACTACAAGTGATAAGATGGATATTCTTTCCTTGTTCCTGATCTTAAGGAGAAAGCATTCAGTCTTTCACCATAAACACGACAATAACTTTAGGTTTTTATATATGTTGTGTATCAGGATAAGGAAGTTCCCTTCTGTTTCCCATTTTCTGATGGTTTTTGTCAGGCATGGATTTTGTATTTTCAAGTACTATTTCTGTATTTATTGAGATGATCATATGATTTTTCTTAGTTCGTTATTACAATGAAATTCATTGATTTTTGAATATTAAATGAAGCTTGCATTTTTGGAATAAACCTCAATTGGTCATGATGTATTATCCTTTTTGTATATTATCATATTAGATTTGGTAAAATTTTGTTAAGCATTTTTGCATGTATATGTCTGTAGATTTCTTTTCTCGTAATGTCATAGTCTGGTTTTGGTATCAAGTAATGCTGCTTTCACACAATGAGTTGAAAATTATTCCCTCCTCATCAATTTTCTGGAAGAGTTTGTGAAGATTGATGTTATTTGTTGCTTAAATATTTGGTAGAACTTACCAATGAAGCCATATGGGCCTAGTATTTTCTTTGTGGGAAGGACAAATTTAATTTCTTTAATAGCTACGGAGTTATATAGGTTATCTATTTCTTCCTGAATGAGCTTTGGCAGTTTGTACCTTTCAAGGAATTTGTCCATTATGTCCTTCATCTCTGATAATATTTGCTCTGAAATCTATTTGTCTTATATTAATATAACTACCCCTGCTTCCTTTTGATTACTGTTAACATGGTGTATTTTTCTCTTCACTTAACTTTTAACCTATAAGTTAAGCATGGTTGAGTCTTGCTTTTTTATCCAATCTTAACAATCTCTGGTTTTTATTTTTTATTTATTTTTGTTAAAGGGGAATTTAAAAACATTACTAACATACTCTTCAAAGTTTGTCAAAGGAAACAGGGCAGATATTGTTGGTTATTCTTTCTGACACTCATTCCCACCACCCTTTCCTTTGGGCACATTCACTATAGAAGCTGCAAAAACAAAAATACTAATTTCTCTAGCATCTTTTTTTTTTTGGACAGACTCTCGCCCTGTCACCTGGGCTAGAGGGGCTAGAGTGCCGTGGCGTCAACCTAGCTCACATCAACCTCAAACTCCTGGGCTCAAGCGATCATCCTGCCTCAGCCTCCCAAGAAGCTGGGGGACTACAGGCGTGTGCCACCATGCCCAGCTAATTTTTTCTATTTTTACTAGAGACAAGGCTGGTCTTGAATTCCTGAGGTCAAGCGATCCTCCCCCCGTAGCCTCCCAAAGTGCTAGGATTACAGGTGTGAGCTACCGTGCCTGGCCTCTAACATCTTTAAAGCTAAGTATGTGATGTATTTCCAGATAATGAAACCTAGAAGGAGACCGGCTGGAGAACACTAAGGTGATGATTGGAAATAAGGACGCCATCTTGTGACCACATGTTTACAAACATGAGAAAAAGGCCAAGCGACTAACAGAGATGAGACTGTGCTGAGTCACTGAGCCTATGGATGCCACCCAATCTCTCGTTTTTAAATGAGAGAATTTAGACTATTTACATCTAATGTGATTACTGATATGTTTGGGTTTCAACGGACTGTCTTTGCTATTTATTTCTGTATGTTACATCTGTTCTTTTGTTCACTTTTTTCTTTTTTTCTGGCTTCTTAGGAACAGTTGTGTAATTTTTACTCCATTTTATCTACTTTGTTGGCTTATTAGCTATAATTCTTTATAATTCACAATAAAGAGATATAAAGTTTTAGTTGTTGATTTGGGGTTTATATGATAGATCTTTGTTACGTTCTACCTTCAAGTGATATTATATTAATGTCTAGTAGCAAGAACTTTATAATAGTGTTCCCCTCTCAGCCTTTGAACTATTTTTCTCTTATATTTTACTTCTACATATTTTGTAACTGCAACCCCACAATACATTATTATTATACGATTTGTTGTTTCTTTAAAGCGTGAATTATCTTTTAAAGACATTTAAATAATAAAAAAGAAGCTGAACACAGTGGCTCATGCCTATAATCCTAGCCAAGCGGAAGGCTGAGGTGAGCGGGTCACTTAAAGTCAGAAGTTCGAGACTAGTCTGGGCAACATAGGAAGACCCCGTCTCTAAAAAATAATAATAGTAAAAATTAGCTGGATGTAGTGGTGTGCGCCTGTAATCCCAGCTATTTAGGAGGCTTAGGCAGGAGGATCACTTGAGCCCAAGAATCGGAGGTTACAGTGAGCTATGATGGTA
>NW_012152396.1:3548440-3572536 GCF_000956105.1 Propithecus coquereli
AGGATAAAGTCCATAATTCTTAGCAAAGTCTTCAAAACTCACTGCCCCTTGCTCATCTCGTGTCATCCTCCTTCTTATCCTTTCTGTTTCAGCAACACAAACCTTCTTTCAGTTGCTCAAACTCAGCAAACGCATCTGCCCATCCCCCCTCCAAGGCTTTCCTCCGGAGTTTGTGCTTTCACCTAGCTAGCTCATCCCTATTCTTTAGGGTTTGCCTTAAATGTCATTTTTTCAGGGAAACCATTCATGGCTCCCTCAATAATTTATGTTTTTATGATGGTCTCATAGGCTTGGAGATCAACACTAATGTTAAAGGGATACTCTGTAATACATCAGGGTGTTATGTTAAATAATTCGATGGTCTTTCCAGTTGTAAATTTCTATGATATAATACATACTCTTAAAAACAAAATAAAACATTTTGAAAAATATTTTACTTGTTAAGACTATAGTATTTTATTAAATTTGATTGTAAATGTATTGAATGGGATCTGGTAGCATTCGACTTCCCAGAAAGGCCTCTTTGAATGAAGTGAAACATTGCCATATACACTGCACCTCACCTAAAATATTCTTTGCAAATTCAATATGTTGATTAGGTACTAGGGATTTTAAGGACTAGAGAGGTAATACAGAGTCAATCCACTCCTCAAGAAACTTAAGATTTATTTAGTGAGATAAGGCTGTGTACAGAAAACATGGAATGGGCCAACTTTTTTTTTTTTTTCAGCGTATTGTGGGGGTACAGATGTTTAGGTTACGTACGTTGCCCTTGCCCCCCCTAATGGGCCAACTTTTAAAAGACATAAGTAAATGCTCTTCAAGTTGTATGTTCCTTAAATCCTGCACTTGCTACTCTTAAGTGTGGGAAAGTTTAGAACAGGTTTGGTAGGTACACCAGCCACTCAGAGAAGGGACCCCAGAGATTGAGGTAACTAATTAAGTAGGTCAGTTAATTATCCAGAGCAGCTAGAAGCGAAAGGAAGCAAAAGATAAGCACAAAGAATTGCCCAAGGAAAAAAGCTGGAGATCAAGTGGATAAAACCCAATCTGTTGTCAGATGCAAAGAATGAATGTTGAATAAAAAGCCAGAAGACAAATCAGAAGTCATGAGTTGCGTCAGCACAAAAATGCAGCGAGAGAAAGGAGCCAGATGGCAATGGGGCTGGAGAGGGCCGGACTGCCTGAAGCTTCCTGTTATTGCCTGTGGGTCGCCTAATGAATATGCAAAGGGAACTGGTTAGGGAGGATTTTTCCTCTGGCCCTCACACAAACACCCTGGCTTGCCGTCTTAAGGAAGAGAAGACTTCCCTCTGGTAGAAGGTTCTATCCCAACTCTGTGCCTTAAATTGGCCAAACGTGGCCGTGTTTCCAGGAATTTACCTGTCCTGATCTATTCACTGTGTTTACTGTGAACATGCCTCCCTGGTTCCAGATCTGCACCTACTCACTCCACAGCCCATCTGGCTTCTGATTCTGGCTCCATTCCCAATTTATAGTTTGGCGTCTGTCCTTTGTACTAGACTTTGGTATTTGGTTTCCTATTTCTGATTCTTGGCTTTCTCCCCCTAAAATGGTACTAATTATCATTCCCACTTCGAACTACTTTACTTTCATTATTCTGTAGGGACCCAATCCCCATTTCTGGTCATAGACCAGTGCCTCGACCAAAACCACTGGACCTTACACAAGGGATTCACATCAGTGGTTGTTCATATGATCTTCTTTTACTAATACTGTCCCGACCAGATGAAGTGCCAGGACTAACTATAATAATGGCAAAGTCCAGATCATTCCCTACTGTGTATTTTGGCTTCTTGTCTCTGGCGGTTGGAATGAGTTGCAAACGGATTGTGAGTGCAGCTCTAAGGCCATGGGCATTGGGATCAGTTAAAATGGATTTGAGAAGCATGGATGGTAAACCCGGAAGTGGAAGGCCCCCACGTTATGGGTCAGGAAACTTGTTCTTGCATAGGCCAGAAAGTAGTGGTGGGTGGTACATATTGATTGTGAGGGGAGCCACAGTCTGTTCTCTGCATTGTCTCCCTTACTGTTCAAGATTGTCAACTTAAACTTTCATTTATTTGACAGATATTTATTAAGATCCTACCGTGTATGTATTAGGCACTAGGCTAGAACTTGGGTATACAATGGTAAGCAAAAACAGGCATGGCTTCCTCTATTATTGAGCTTACAGAACTATGAGGTTTTCCACTCTGACTGTTGGGAGTAAGCACTATCTCAGTCCGTGTGTGAGCTACAAATGCTGTTTCCTCTAATCTTTCTGTGTGATTCGTCTCCCAGCTCTGGGTAGTTGCCTTACACATGCGCTCTGATCAGTACTCAACTGAACATTCCAGAACTCTCCCTTTGTGCAGTTCTCCCTTCTTTGGACTCTGCCCCGCCATTTCTAGCCGTTTTAACTTCCCCAGACTCCCAGCTTCTTTTCAACTCAGGGTTTCCCTTCCCTGCATTGCAGCCTGAAAACTTTTTTCCAGGCAGTAAACTGGGGCTATGGTATAGTTTACCCCATTTGTTCCCCTCTGACAGGATCGTCGTCCTTCACTGCCTGATATCGAGGGTCTTGAAAGCTACTGCTTTATACATTTTGTTTATTTTTCTAGTTGTTTCAGGCGGAAGGATAAATCCAGTTTCGGTTGCTCATTTTTGACAAGAAGCAAAAGTCCAAAGTGGCTTTTTAAAAAACACAAATCCAACCGAGTGTAGAGGCTCATGCCTATTTACAATCCCAGTACTTTGGGAGGCTAATGCGAGAGGATCGCTTGAGGCCAAGAGGTTGAGAACAGCCTGGGCAACATGGCAAAATTCTAACTCTACAAAAAATTTTTTAAAAAGCCAGACGTTTTGATGCCTGCCTGTAGTCCCAGCTACTTGGGAGGCTGAGGATGGCTTGAGTCATCCTCAAGCCATCCTCAAGCTGAGGCTGAGGATGCTTGAGGTTGCAGTGACCTCTGATGGTGCCACTGCACTCTAGCCCGGGGGAGACAGAGTGAGACTGTCTCAAAAATAAATAAGTAAATAAAATAAATAAATAAATAACACAAATCCTTTCATTTTATGCTCCTCCCCAAACTGGTTAATGGCTTCTCATTGTTTGTAGGATAAAGTCCATAATTCTTAGCAAAGTCTTCAAAACTCACTGCCCCTTGCTCATCTCGTGTCATCCTCCTTCTTATCCTTTCTGTTTCAGCAACACAAACCTTCTTTCAGTTGCTCAAACTCAGCAAACGCATCTGCCCATCCCCCCTCCAAGGCTTTCCTCCGGAGTTTGTGCTTTCACCTAGCTAGCTCATCCCTATTCTTTAGGGTTTGCCTTAAATGTCATTTTTTCAGGGAAACCATTCATGGCTCCCTCAATAATTTATGTTTTTATGATGGTCTCATAGGCTTGGAGATCAACACTAATGTTAAAGGGATACTCTGTAATACATCAGGGTGTTATGTTAAATAATTCGATGGTCTTTCCAGTTGTAAATTTCTATGATATAATACATACTCTTAAAAACAAAATAAAACATTTTGAAAAATATTTTACTTGTTAAGACTATAGTATTTTATTAAATTTGATTGTAAATGTATTGAATGGGATCTGGTAGCATTCGACTTCCCAGAAAGGCCTCTTTGAATGAAGTGAAACATTGCCATATACACTGCACCTCACCTAAAATATTCTTTGCAAATTCAATATGTTGATTAGGTACTAGGGATTTTAAGGACTAGAGAGGTAATACAGAGTCAATCCACTCCTCAAGAAACTTAAGATTTATTTAGTGAGATAAGGCTGTGTACAGAAAACATGGAATGGGCCAACTTTTTTTTTTTTTTCAGCGTATTGTGGGGGTACAGATGTTTAGGTTACGTACGTTGCCCTTGCCCCCCCTAATGGGCCAACTTTTAAAAGACATAAGTAAATGCTCTTCAAGTTGTATGTTCCTTAAATCCTGCACTTGCTACTCTTAAGTGTGGGAAAGTTTAGAACAGGTTTGGTAGGTACACCAGCCACTCAGAGAAGGGACCCCAGAGATTGAGGTAACTAATTAAGTAGGTCAGTTAATTATCCAGAGCAGCTAGAAGCGAAAGGAAGCAAAAGATAAGCACAAAGAATTGCCCAAGGAAAAAAGCTGGAGATCAAGTGGATAAAACCCAATCTGTTGTCAGATGCAAAGAATGAATGTTGAATAAAAAGCCAGAAGACAAATCAGAAGTCATGAGTTGCGTCAGCACAAAAATGCAGCGAGAGAAAGGAGCCAGATGGCAATGGGGCTGGAGAGGGCCGGACTGCCTGAAGCTTCCTGTTATTGCCTGTGGGTCGCCTAATGAATATGCAAAGGGAACTGGTTAGGGAGGATTTTTCCTCTGGCCCTCACACAAACACCCTGGCTTGCCGTCTTAAGGAAGAGAAGACTTCCCTCTGGTAGAAGGTTCTATCCCAACTCTGTGCCTTAAATTGGCCAAACGTGGCCGTGTTTCCAGGAATTTACCTGTCCTGATCTATTCACTGTGTTTACTGTGAACATGCCTCCCTGGTTCCAGATCTGCACCTACTCACTCCACAGCCCATCTGGCTTCTGATTCTGGCTCCATTCCCAATTTATAGTTTGGCGTCTGTCCTTTGTACTAGACTTTGGTATTTGGTTTCCTATTTCTGATTCTTGGCTTTCTCCCCCTAAAATGGTACTAATTATCATTCCCACTTCGAACTACTTTACTTTCATTATTCTGTAGGGACCCAATCCCCATTTCTGGTCATAGACCAGTGCCTCGACCAAAACCACTGGACCTTACACAAGGGAT
Organism: Propithecus coquereli; assembly: GCF_000956105.1. Lineage (NCBI taxonomy): Eukaryota > Metazoa > Chordata > Mammalia > Primates > Indriidae > Propithecus > Propithecus coquereli. Next base: position 3,553,256 of record NW_012152396.1, read on the forward strand.
TCACATCAGTGGTTGTTCATATGATCTTCTTTTACTAATACTGTCCCGACCAGATGAAGTGCCAGGACTAACTATAATAATGGCAAAGTCCAGATCATTCCCTACTGTGTATTTTGGCTTCTTGTCTCTGGCGGTTGGAATGAGTTGCAAACGGATTGTGAGTGCAGCTCTAAGGCCATGGGCATTGGGATCAGTTAAAATGGATTTGAGAAGCATGGATGGTAAACCCGGAAGTGGAAGGCCCCCACGTTATGGGTCAGGAAACTTGTTCTTGCATAGGCCAGAAAGTAGTGGTGGGTGGTACATATTGATTGTGAGGGGAGCCACAGTCTGTTCTCTGCATTGTCTCCCTTACTGTTCAAGATTGTCAACTTAAACTTTCATTTATTTGACAGATATTTATTAAGATCCTACCGTGTATGTATTAGGCACTAGGCTAGAACTTGGGTATACAATGGTAAGCAAAAACAGGCATGGCTTCCTCTATTATTGAGCTTACAAGTTAGGTGGAGCAAAGAGGTTATACATTAATCTAAAAATTATTTAATAGAAATTATCACTAAGTATATCATAATATAACTATATGATATAAACAAGTATAACTATAATAGTATAACTATAATTAATAGAAAATTATAACTATGTTGAGTGCTATCAGGAAGAAGTACATGGTACTATATGAGAGTATGATATTGCTTTCCTGGGAACTTATGGTTGAAGTGAGATCTTAAGGAAGAGTAGGAGTTAACTAGTTGAAGAAAGGATGAAGTACATCTATGCTAAGTCCCTGAGGTTAAAGGAATCATGGTGGTTTCAAGGAGTTGAAAGAAGGCTATTATTTCCACTGTGTCAGAGAGCTACAAAAAGCATGTTGCCAGATGAGTCTAAGAAGACGGTACAGGCTAATCATAATGGGTCATCATGAGAATTTCTGTCTTTATTCAAAGAAAGATGGGATGCCATCAAAGTGTATTAAGCTGGAGAGTGCTATGATTTGTGTGTTGAAAAGATCATCCTGGTTGTTTCTGTGGAAGAGGCCAAAACCATTCAGGGAGACAAGTCAGAAGGCTGGTTTGGTATATCCAGGAAAGACATAATGCTGGCTTAGACCACTGTAGTAGTGGTGGAAATTGTTAAAAACAATTGGAGTCAAGATAAATTTTGAAATAAGGGTAAATAGGACTTGCTGATGAATTGGAAATGAAGGATAACACTTTTCTCAAATCTCTGACCCCTCACCTCCCTGATCACTTTCAGAAGATAATCGCATCTCCTATTTTACTAAGAAAGTGGAAGCCATCTGAAAAAAAACTCCCTCATTTATGTGCAAACATTCACTTACGAAGAATTTAGGGGAACTGGAGTCTTCAGGGGGCAGTCAGATTTCAGTTAAAGCAAGGGAGTAGAGTGAGAGCTCAAGGGTATGGGGGAGTCTTCTGGATAAGTCTTGGCTGTTGTGTTGGGCTCTGTACTGAAGTTTGGAAGGCAAGGAAGGGGAGGAGACTGATATAAAGAAAGGCAGTGAAAAGAGTTATAATGACGATAGTGAAGTAGGGGATGGATGGCCACACAATTTGTCATACAACGGGAGCATGGGTGAAAGGCATGGTTAATTTCTCTGAGGGAGACAAACAGTGGAAAGTGGCAAGAGAATTTAGCCAGTGTGGCTGTAGACGTAGAAACTGGCAACTCACGTGTGGGCAGGTTTGGACAATGTTGGATATAGAAACTCAGGACTCACATGCTGCAGAGCCTGGGTGACGGTGGACATGAAAACTGCAGAAGCCTTGTGTCAGAGGATGTCCATAGCCCCTTTGGGTTGTTGGGATCTCTTCCAGGAACTGACTTGTGGCCAAGGTGATGGTGTGGCCAGGAATGAAGGAAAGCAGAGGAAATGAAATCCGTATTTGCTGTAGAACAGGTATATAAAAATTATTACAGGCCAACTTCTCTATTATAAGGTGGGTGACCTAGTCATATTGTTTATTTGATATGTAGCTATGCCAGTTTTCTTTCTGTATTTGGTTGATCATCCTTTTTGACTCTAATCTATGGACAGGGAGTAGGAGAGGGGTGAATTCAGACATGGAAGGATTTGAGGGGTACACTCTAGAAACACAAAACTAATTGTAATACATGATTTCACTCTAAGTTTTCAGGTAGTTATGGAGATGACACACATTCCTCATCAGCAAGGCAGCAGGGTCTGAAGCAGGATATGATCCAATGCAAAGGATACTTGATGAAAGCATTAAGAATTACGCTAAATATTTATGAAGGGGAAGTGCTAGGTCAAATGAACTCTGAGGGATCAGAGTATAATTTTTCCTACAGCATCCTGAGCATGCTTCGGTTCAAGATGCCAATCCCGTAAGCAACAATATACATCAGAAAGTTTTGTCAGAAAAAAGATTGCCAGCCAGGACCTTATTCAGGGTCTTGAATGAATCTCAGTATCCATTCAGGTCAATGCTCTGATTGGAGCTTCACACACTTCTTAGAGCTTCACTTTGAGTGAAGCAACACCTTGATTCTTCAGGGGTTGCTTCCAGTAATTCTGGAGCTCCGTCAGATGCCACTTGTCTCAAGTATCTACCTATTTTTGTCCCATGATGAAATCTTTCACTTCTAGCTGTGGTTGTAGCACCATGTCGGTCATTCAGCAAAGACTCTCAGGCATGAGTAAATCTGCCCATAAATAAATTTATAGATCCTCTTGCCTTGTATGTACCTGCTGTGTACATGATGTGAAATTTGCCTCCTCATAAGAACGTGACATTGCATCTGAAATATGCTTAGCTCTCTTGCCATTGTGCTATTTCAGGTCACGGGAAAGTTCTAAGGCCTCTCAAGTTAGTGTATCCAGGCTTTAAAGACAGTGTTTACCAGGAACATGTCCAATCTCATATATTGCGCAATTAGTCATTGCCACAGACAACTTTCTCAAGAAATAAGGGAGAGTTATCCTTGACCTGAAGTACCTTGTGGCAGAAATTCCTTCATAGAGATGGTAGAGGACTCTCGTTATGATGAGGGGAAGAGAAGAATGGTGTGGTATGATTGAGGTTGAGGTGAAGAAGCTCTTCTACTCTTGAAAGGTAATTACCATTTGTAGACCAATAACACCATATCTGGTTTCTCTAACTTCCTTCATTGGAAAGGGTATCATTCAAGATTCTGACAGGACAATAGAGCCACTATAAAAATGATCAGAATATGGGATTTATTAAAGGTGAAACGAGCTGTGGAAATGAAGGTCTGGAAGAAGAGAGTCAGAGATTCAGAAAAATCATTACCAACCACTACTCTCTAAATACCTGTCTGAGGGACAAGTCAGAGCTTGCAGGAAAAAGCAAGAAGCCAAGCACTTCAGCAACGCAAAAACAAAGGGGGAACTTGTAGTGAGGTCTGCGGAAACTTTTGGGAAATTATTGCCTTCCTGTATTAATAGCTACCACCTCTGTGGGTCCACAGTCAAGTATCTGGTCTGGGGTCACTATTGGCCAACGGGGCCAGCAGCTGGAAAGACAAGTTGAATGCAGGGGAGGAGAGGGAGGACAATGAGAAGTGGAGTTCTCATTCTTCTCTGAAAGAGTACCAGGGCCCCAGCAAAGAAGCAAAGAGGGTTGAGAGATTGCCACAGATATTTCATATTTGTAATTCTAAAGGCATTCTAATTTTCTAAGAGCGAAGTACATTTCTATTTTTTTATTTATTTATTTGGATTTTAGCTACAAATGCAAAATAGATCATGCAGTCAACTGCTGACTTATAGTGAATATCTGCTTCCTATTTCAAGAACACCATTTAATAGGCCAAATATACCTTATAGGAGCCTCAAGAATGGGAATATCAGGTAAAGTAATTATCCTATGGCCTAAGGGAATGCTGGGCTCAGGTGAAGTTCAGTATCTAAGTGCTCTAGGAGTTCACAGCATTGTGTGTCTCTAGTTAATTGATGATAATAACTCTCTAATAGCAAGTGCCTATCTAATGTATATGCCTGGGCATGTTCCCCCAAAATATTCTGGCTCAGTTTGGAGCTCAGCACAAATTCAGTTGCTGTTTCTCCTTCTCCTTTTTCCCCCTTCCATTCCCCCTCATCCTCCATCTCCTTCTCTGTCTTCTTCTTTTTTTCCACCATCCTCTTTTCTACTTGTCTATTTACACTGGAAATTCATCCTTCTGCTGAGGAGGAGGTCATAGCTACTAGGTAAGAGTAGGTGGCTATGTATGAGGTCTGATGAGAATTTTGATGATCTTGGCCAGTTTCTTGGATGGGCAGTCCAAGTGATCTCACCCTAGTGTGGTTGACTCTGTGATACATAACCTGGATCCCTCTTCAATGAAGGACTGTGTCCTTAGCTTCTGAGGGAGCTAAGATCAATCAATCAATTGAGTAGACTCAATCTCAGAGTCTACTGTCTGGAAATCCCACATGCAACACCTTTATAGCTTGTGAGAGTCTTTCTTAGAGCTATGCTTGGAAAAACAGATGACAAATGCTTTGCTCCACCTTCCTCTCCACAGGTACTAGCCTTGTGATGAGGTTATAGATTAAAGGTACAGTGTCAGAGTTAAAAAAGAGTGCTATTGGAGTTTAGAAGTAAAAAAGTGATCAATAAGAGCTCAAGGGTTTCAAATGGCAGCACAGAAGCAAGCTGACTTCACTCTTCCCCACAGAAAACTATAAACAAATATTTATATAGCACTGAGATTATCATCAGCAATATCCCAGAACTCAAATATGAGCATAAGACAGTTCCTAGGACCAGAAAGAAGTGAAAAAACTCGAGTAGATGGTGCGGAAATCAAACTTCCATATCCATGACACCCTTTCCTCCAATCTGCCAGGCTCCAAGTATGAGGAAAATTTCTTCTGACTTACAGTTTCTACCTTGGAAAAAGTGAGATTGAGGTGGACAACCAGCTTCTCCACTACCTTTGGTTCCCTGGCAGGATACCTGTCCTTCCCTTAACTCGAGAAATATCAGGAGTGTCTAAAGGGAGAAATATCCCTCTGGACAGCCAGAGACAAAGCGGGGAAGTGGGACTACCATCTCCAGCCCTGGAAACTCAACTCTGTAACTTGGCCAAAGGAGACGCTAAATCAAAGTGACTTTTAAGCAGCACCATGCTGTAGGAGGTAGGTTTGTTCCACAGGTCCACTGGGCAAGAACCCTAACCAGCTTTCCTATGCTATCAGGATCTCCCTTTCGGGATTGCCCTCATTTGGAAATGGCACTCTGATCATTTACTAGAACTAAGGCAAACCTGGGCTTAAGATGCCATCTAGTGCTGAAAAGGAGACAGTGACCTAGTGGGAAAAAAAGAAAGAAAGAAAGAAAGAAAGAAAGAAAGAAAGAAAGAAAGAAAGAAAGAAAGAAAGAACAGGTAAATTACAAAGAATATCTGAGCAAACATATCTAATAAAACCCAAAACAAACTAGAGATGACTGGAATAAATAAATGATCCTTCAATGCAAAGACATAGATGTACAACCAAAAGAAACAACAGCAGACAGGAAACCATGATCTTTTCAAAGAGATAAAGCAAGGAACCAGAGAATCAACCTAATGAAATGGCAATATTTGAACTCTCTGACCAAGAATTCAAAAATGGTACTTTTAAGAAAATTCAATGATCTGCAATATAACACAGAAAAGAAATTCATAAATTTATCAGAGAAATTTAACAAAGAATTTGAAATAATTTAAAAAACCAGAAATCTTGGAACTGAGAAATACATTTGCTGAACTGAAAAATTCATTAGAGGCTTAGAGGCCCTCAACAGCCAAATGGATCAAGCAGAGGAAAGAATCAGTAAGCTCAAAGACAGGCTATTTGAAAATACACAGAGGAGAAAAAAGAAAAAAGAATGAAAAGGAATAAAGACTGCCTGCAAGATATAGAAAATTACTTCAAAAGACCAAACCTAAGAATTATTAGTGTTCATGAAAGGGTTGAGAAAGAACAAAGAGTCGAAAGGTTATTCAATGAAATAATAACAAGAAACTTTCCAAAATTTGACAAAGAGATACATATACAGGTACAGGAAGGTCAGAGAAAACCAAATAGATTTGACCCAAAGAAGATTACTGCAGGGGATATAATAAACTCTCAAAGGTCAAAGACAAAGAGAGGATCTTAAAAGCAGTAAGAGAAAAGAAGCAACATATAAAGGAGCCCCAACTCATCTGGCAACAGACTTCTCAATGGAAACCATACAGGCCAGGAGGGAGTGGGACATTTTCAAAGTGCTGAAGGAAAAAACTGCCATCCAAGAATATTGTATCCAGCAAAGCTGTCCTTCAAATACGAAGGAGAGATAAAGTCTTTACCAGATATACAAGAGCTGAGAGAATTCAACACCACCAGACCCATCTTACAAGAAATGCTAAAGGGAATTCTTCGATCTTAAAGAAAAAAACACTAATGTGCAAAAAGAAAATATTCGAAGGTATAAAACCCACTGGTAAAATTAAGTATATGAACAAATCCAGACTACTTTAATACAGTAACTCATAACTCTAATATGATGCCCAAAAGACAAACCCATTAAAACCAACAATACGAACAGCAACCTATTAAGAGATAGGCAATGTAAAAAGATCCAAATTGTGGCAATATAAAGTCAAAATGTGGGGCGGAGAGAGTTAAAGTGTAAAGGAGTTCCCCCCCCATTTTTTGTTAGTTTGTTTCTATTTTTTCTTTGTGACCCAAAATAAGTTGTCATATTTTAAATATAATTTGTTATATCTGTAAGATATGTTGTTGTAAGCCTCTTGGTAACCATAATGCAAAAACCCTTAATACATTCACTAAAAATAAAAATCAACAAATTAAAACATACTACCAGAGAAAATCACTTAACCACAAAAGCTGACAGTAAGAAGGGAAGAAGAGCATAGTTACAAAGCAACCTTAAAACAAGCAATAAAATGGCTGTAGTAAGTCCTTACTTATCAATAATAACACTGAATTTAAATGGACTCTATTCTCTAATTATAAGGCATAGAGTGGCTGAATGGATAAAGAAACAAGATCTAGTGTTACGGGTCTTTTAGAATCTGTCTAGCAGGTTTTCCAGTCCTCACCAGAAGACCACTCCCCACCCCCCACCACCCATGCCAAAAAAAAAGAAACAAGATCTAGCTATATGCTGCCTACAAGAAACCCACTTCACCTATAAAGTCACATATAGACTGAAAGATATTTTATACAAATGGAAACCCATAAAGAGCAGAAGTAGCTATATGTATATCAGATAAAATAGACTACAAATCAAAGACTGTAAAAAGAGACAAAGAAGGTCACTATATAGAGATAGAAGGGTCAATTCAGCAAGATAATATAATAATTATAAATATCTATGCACCCAACAGCAGAGCTCCTAAATATACAAAGCAAACAGTAATAGATCTAAGGGGAGAGAGAAACTGCAATATGATAATGGTAAGGGATTTCAACACCCGACTCTCAGTAATGGGTAGATCATTCAGACGGAAAATCAACAAAGAAACATTGGAACTAAACTACACACTAGATCAAATAGGCCTAACTGATATTCACACAACATTTCACTCAGCAGCTTCAGAATACACCTTATAGTCTCCAGAATAGACCATATCTTAGGCCACAAAACAAGTCTCAACAAATTCAAAAAGGTAGAAATCAATAACAAGAGGATACTTGTTATTGATTTCTAAGACTAGAAACAAGAGGAACCTAGAAATTATACCAACACACGGAAATTAAACAATATGTGCCAATAGGTCAATGAAGAAATTAAGAAGAAAATTTAAAAATTTCCTGAAATGATTGAAATGGAAATATGGCATACCAAAAAATCTATGGCATACTGCAAAAGCAGTGTCAAGAGGAAAGTTTATTGCAATAAACGACTGTATTGAAAAAGTAGAAAAACTTCAAACAAACAACCTAGCAATGCACCTCAAAGAACTCTAAAAGCAAGAAGAAACCAAACCCAAAATTAACAGAAGGAAAGAAATAATAAATGTCAGATCAGGAATAAATGAAATTAAGACAAAAATACAATACAGAAGATCAATGAAATGAAAAGTTGGTTTTTTAAAAAGATAAACAAAATTAACAACCTGTAGCTAGACTAAGAAAAAAAAGAAAGACAGAAAATCAGAAACAAAAAAGGAGACGTTACAACTGATACCACAGAAATACAAAGGGTCATTAGAGACTATTATGAAGAACTATATGCTAATAAATTATAAAACCTAGAGAAAATAGATAAATTCCTGGACACATACAAGCTACCAAGATTGAACCAGGAAAAAAATGGAAAATCTCAACAGATTAATAATGAGTAACAAGATTAAATCAGTAATAAAAAGTCTATCAAAAAAAAGAAAAGCCCAGACCCAGATGGCTTTACTCTGAATTCTACCAAACTTATAAAAAAGAACTAACATGAAGTCTTTTCCAACTATTCCAAAAAATTGAAGAGGTGGGAATTCTTCCTAAATCATTCTATGAGGCCAGCATTACCCTGATACCACAACCAGACCAAGAAAACTACAGACCAATAATGCTGATGAACATAGATGCAAAAATCCTTAACAAAATACTAGCAAACCAATTTAATAACATGTTAAAAAGATCATTCACCATGATTAACTGGGATTTATCCCAGGTAGGCGAGGATGATTCAACATACACAAATCAATAAACATGACATAACACATCACAGAACCAAGAACAAAAACCATATAATCATTTTAATAGATACTGAAAAAGCGTTCAATAAAATCCAACATCCATTTATGATACAAACCCTCAACAAACTGAGTATGGAAGGAAATAAACGAAACATATGGCCTGAAAATAATAAAGGCCACATATGACAAACCCACAGCTAACATTGTTCTAAATGGAGAAAAATCAAAAGCCTTTTCTTTAAGATCTGAAATAAGAAAAGTATGCCCACTTTTATCACTTCTATTCAACATAATACCGAAAGTCCTGGACAGAATAATTAGGCAAGAGAAAAAAATAAAGGGCATTCAAATTGCAAAGGAAGAAGTAAAATTAGCCTTGTGCACAGATGATATGATCTTATACTTAGAAAAACTTAAAGATGCTACCAAAAAACTGTCAAAACTGATAAATGAATTTAGTAAAGTTGCAGGATACAAAATCAACATAAAAATCAGTAGCATTTATTTATGCCAACAGTGAACAATGTGAAAAAGAAATCAAGAAGGCAATCTCATTTACAATAGCTACAAAGAATATCAAATATCTAGGAATAAATTCAACCAAAGAAGTTAAAGATCTATACAAGGAAAAGTATAAAACACTGATGAAAGAAATTAAAGAGGACACAAAACAAACAAACAAAAAAATAGAAAGATATTCCATGCTCATGGACTATAAGAATCAATATTGTTCAAATAATTCTACCCACAGCACTTTATAGATTCAATGTAATCTCTGTCAAAATAGCAATGACATTCTTCACCGAATCAGAAAAAACAATCCTAAAATTAAAACAATCCTAATATTTATATGGAATCACAAAAGACCTAAAATAGCCAAAGCAATCCTGAATGAAAATAAACAAAGCTAGAGGTATCACACTAGCTAATTTCAAAATATACTACAAAGCAATGGTAACCTACTCAGCATGGTACTGGCATAAAAACAGACACATAGACCAATGGAACAGAATAGAGTACCCAGATATAAATTCACACATTTATAGCCAATTCATTTTTAACAAAGGTGCCAAGAAAATAAAATGGAGAAAGGACAGTTTCTTCCATAAATGGTGTTGGAAATACTGGATAACCATATGCAGAAGAATGAAACTAGTTATAGATCCCCATCTCTCACTATATAAAAAAAAATAAATCGAAATGGATTAAAGGCTTAAATCTAAGACCTGAAACTATGAAACTACCAGAAGAAAACATTGGGGAAATGCTCCAGGACATTGGTCTGGGCAAAGATTTTTTTTTGTGTAAGACCTCAAAAGCACATGCTATCAAAGCAAAAATAGACAAATGGAATTGTATTAACTACAAAGCTTCTGCACAACAAAGGAAACAATCAACAAAGTGAAGTGACATCCCACAGAATGGGAGAAAGTATTTGTTTGTTGACTATTCAACTGACAAGGGCTTAATAACCAGAATACATAAGGAACTCAAACAACTCAGTAGGAAAAAAAAAAGAATGAAAAAATTAAAAAAAGAGCTTGAGAGTAAAGAAAAGCTTAACAAAGAATATGGTATTTATCTGGCCTTTGAAAGATGGGCACAAAAAATGTTCCTGACCTCCCTAAAACCTTGAACTTCTGGGCTCAAGCGATCCTCCCATCTCAGCCTTCTGAGTAGCTGGGATTGCAGGTACAAGCCACTGTGCCCAGCTTGTTTGTTTATTTCATAAATATCAGTGAAAGGATAAAGGCAAGTTATGCATTATATGGATATAAAATTGTATAATAATAATGATATTTAACAATATAACGTAATGTAAATAACAGCATATTTAATAATATTAATTAAATGATTAAAAGGAAGTCTACACCTCCTTCCGGAGTATGAATATAACAGTCGCTTTTCACATTTTGAGGCAGAAATATTCCTCCTAAAGGGAACTTTTTTTGGTGCCTCCAAAGTTCTGCTTTTCCAGGTTCAGCATCAAAGAGCATTTTGATTAGCAGTCCTGCTTGTCCTCCCCGCTGGTGTGAAGCTGAAGGCGCCGCTGGATGAGTCAGTCACTGCTTACCACGTTCAGAGCGATTTCTCAGAGATCACAGCAAGCAGCAAGGAATCGTGGTCTACGAAGTTTAAATAAACTTAAGTAGCTTTCTAGGAAAGTGAGGAGAGAGCAGATTTTACTGTAAATAAGGAATGAATGGAACTAATTGCCGTCTGTGGGTATACGATGTCTCCAATCAGTCCTCAAAACACTTTGAACTCAAATAAGTTGTAACGTATTTGGTTAGTCTCTACGCTCTTCATTTATAACATGCAAAAATGTGACTTCAGTGTTAGTCAAAATTATCTGCTTTATGTTTATTTCTAGATGCAATTTATTCTGCAGCGACTTTGACCTCAAAACTCTGGTATACATTTGCAGGCACAGATGTGCATAGTATGTGCCAACATAGACCAAATTTTAAGAGATTAGAAAAGATAGGAAGGACACAGCACTCTTAAATACATCAGTTATCTGCCACCTCCATCCTCAAACACATGCATGTCCTTGGTTGTCTTTCCTTTCCCCTTACTTTTTTGGGAATACATGTAAAGAAAACAGAAAGAAGGAAAAATATAAACATGTTATAAAATACAAATAGATACCAAAAGAAGAGTTGAGTTAAAAACTATAGAGATTACTACAGATAAAATGCATAAATTTAGATACCAGTGGTCTCACCTATCACGCTGAATCTTTTAAAAAAATGTATCTTGCAACAAGTAAACGAAATACAGCCAGAAGCCTTATACAAAAGCCTTTCCACTGTCTTTAAACAGTTTTAAAATACTTCACATGTGCTCTGACTTATGCAGAGTAGTCATGAACTTATATTCTTCTAGGAACTGGATTTATATTTATGTTAATGCAAACTTAGCTTACATTAACTTTTATTTTAAGCATCACATTACATTTTAGCTCTTTGTAAGCCTAGGATCCACTAATATTCTCCAATCCTTTTCACAGAACCATTACCCTATATTTATGAGATTGAATTTTTGAATTTAAGGACAAATTTTTATTTATGACTGACAAATTTTAACTCATTTACTTCACTTTTTTATCATAGCCAGTTAAGGCAATCATTTTGAATCTTGATTCTGTCACTGGTCATATTATTAACTGCAGGAGTTAGTAAACTTTACCTGTAAAAAGCTAGATAGTGATTATGTTGGGCTTTGTGAGCCACGAGTCTTTGTTATGTAGTATTCTTTTTCTTTCATTAAAAAAAACCCCTGTTTTAGTTGTAAAAACCATTCCTAGCTCAAGGGCCATACAGTGACAGGCCTGGGACTAGATCTGGCCCAGAGGTTGTAGTTTGCTGACCTCTTATCCACTGTGTGTTATCTATTGCTGTGTAACAAATACCCTACCACTGAGTGGCTTAAAATACCAAATATTATTATCTCACAGTTTCTATGGGTCAAGAATCCAGGGCATGGCTTGTCTGGGTGTCCCTGCCTTGAGGTTCCTCACCAGGCTATAATGAAAGAGTTAGCTGGGGCTGTGGTCTTATCTGAAGCCTCAAACGAAGTAGCATCCACTTCTGAGCTTCTCACGTGATTATTGGCAAAATTCAGTTCCTCATGGGCTGTTGGCCCGAGGGCCTCGGTTTCTCACTGGCTGTTGGCCAGAGGTCTCCCTCAGTTCCTTGTCACGTGGGCAGTTCACAACATGGCAAATGGATTCTATCACAGCAAGTCATCAAGAGAGAACAAGAAAGAATATGGAAGATGGAAGCCACAGTCTCTTTGTAACCTAATTTCAGAAATGGCGCTCATCACTTTTGCTGTATTACATTATTAGACGTGAGTCCCTAAGTCCAGTTCACACACAAATAGCGGCGGGGATTATACGAAGGTGTGAATACCAGAAGGCAGGAATGACTGGGGCCGTCTTAAAGGCTGCCTGCAATATCTATCCACCCAGACTTTCTGCAACTTAGAAGAAGCACAATCTATTTATCCAAGTTTTTGATTAAAACATTGAAGAAAGGGTGTTGGTGACAGTCTTGTGGGATCCCCTTTTCCCCTCAGATTGACTCCAGCCCACTAATACTATGAATATTGCCAGTTGCCTAGCTGTAAATTCTCAAATGTGGTGTCGTGTAACATTTTATCATCATGCCCTTGGAACTCTCGGGAGACATTTTTGTCAAACATATTTTTAAAATAATGCTGTTTCTGCTGCGTTGGGCAGGCAAAATCAAGTTAAGCTAAGCCTCGAGGACTGTCTTAAAGAATAAAATAAGTCATAGCAATACTATAGCTCAAAGGATGTCATAAACAGAGAGGACCAATTTCATCTGCCTTGTTGCTATGATAGGCAGTTTTAGGGCTGATTGCATCTTATGTAAGCCTCATTTTTTTTTTTTAACCAACTGATGAAGCTGCCTTCTCCTCCACTTCCATTTACGTCGTCTTAGAAAACTGTACATTTTCTTGTAGAATAGCTGAGAGGTTAAATCAGTAATGAATTGGACTTTGTAAATATTATGACAGTAAATCACAATCATAGTTTGATTCAGGGATCTTTCAAAATTAGAGAATACCAGTTATTGATATCTGCTATCTAGATAGCAACCATATACCAATACAGTGTTTCTATTGCTTCAAGAAAAAAGTATAATGCTGTAACCAGAACGGCCATAAAAGTGCCACTGTTTTAATTGCTGTATCACTCAAACTTCAATCCCACTGACGGACCAAATATTTTGCAACTCTTTCCCAATTAAGTGATATAATTATTATTGCCTATTGGGTATATACTATGAGCCAAATACTGTACTAAACAACTTTATGTGGATCTGCTCATTAATTCTTCTTAGCAACTCTGAGAGGTAGGTACTGTTATTGCATGCATTTTACAGAGAAATTAAGCAACTTGCTTGTGGTCATGCAGCTAGCAAATGATGAAGCAAAACTTTAAAAGCCAGTAGCCTAAATCCAGAGTGCTTTCTTTTAAGGTAGAGGCACAAATGTAATATTTGTTTATTTGAGAACTGCTAAGGAAACTTTTCCTAGGAAACATGGCTGAATGGTTTACCAGAGTAGTTCATTATTTCAAGTTTGAAGCCACTAGATGGCAACGTTTTGAAAAGTTTTTTTCTATTGCTTAGAGTGGAAAAGTAACTCAGTTTTATTATTGGTTAGTTTCTGTGAATGAATTACTTATGTTTGGCCAAATTATAATTGCATTATTTGCACGAAACTTTTTCAATGGTGTAATAAAACCTTGGTAGTTTTAAGTGGGACAAAATTGGAATGTCATGCGCTGTTTCTGTTTCTGATTTACTTTAGATTGAGTTTGTAGATGAGTTCCTATGAAACTTAAAATCTCTTCCTGGAGTTTTTCCTGCATGCCAAAGTATTGCTGTTAAGTACGGTTTGTTTGTGTAATATCAAGCATGGCAAATATGTTAATAGCACTTTTCAGAAAAACATTGCGCTATAACAAGCTTTAGTGGCTTTACAGGTAAAATGTATACTGTCTGGAACGTACTGCTCCTTTTCTTACTCTTACATCATACGTTCTTCTATGTCTTTGAAATCCTAACTGACATATGGACCTTTCTCCTCTGTGATGTCTCTGTCACGAATGCAGGCAGTTAGATTCTGCTAAAGGCACCATCTCAGCCGCATATATATGATCTATCTGAGCCTTTGATACGTTACATACATCCTGGTGATATACTTACGCATCTATCCTCCCCTTCCACTGGGAGCACCTCGAAGGAAATCTTTTCAAAATTCATATATGTAACCCTCTCCCCTTCCCACCCCAGTTTCTGTCCACAGTGCTTAGCATTGTGTCTGACACTGTAGTTTTTCCGTACTTGAACAACAACAAAAAAATCATATTAACTTATCACAACCTATTTATCTAATCCTCTGCCAATGGCATTTGAGTTTTTTTCACATATTTGCTATTATGTATTAATACAATGCCTCAAAAAAAAATTCTTTTTCCCATCTTGTACACGTGTGAGAATTTTGTTAGAAATTCTAGAGATAGAATTTATGGTACATACAATTTTAATCATAGTTGGCATTTGTCATTGATTTTGCCTGCTTACTAACTAACATGGCTTCCTATGTTTTGGGAACTTCCCATGGAGTGAGTATGGTGGGAGGCAGACCCTGTTTTTCACTATGAACACAGAAAATGTCAAATACTTGCTTTCTGAGCTTCCTTTGCACCAATGGTGTGGGGCACATGGTCTTGCCTCATACTTGGAATTGGGGACCAATGCATCAGAAGAGAGGAATTCTGCACAGCTGTGTAGATCATTGCAGTAGGATTGAATTTTGTAGCAGTAGTTGGAGGCATTTAATATACAGACCCAGCTCTGTTTGCACTGCAGCCTGCAACAATTGTTTGGTGAAGGCCACAGTAGGGTTCTTATTAGACCATTTCTATGGTGTGATTTTGGGCATTGTTTTTAGTACAAAGCCTTGTCCCTAGTTGTTTAGGCTTCCTAATGAGTCTATGAGCTACCACAAATCCTTTTAATAATGTCCTATTCTGCCTTCATCAGTTTAACTTGGTTATTTTTTGTTTCTAACTAAAAATGCTAACTGATATAAATTGGTATCAGGAGTGGGTTGGAAGTGTTGTTTCTAAATAAGCTGAACAGTTAAAAAAAAAGAATGACATTCTCAAATTTCTAATTTCGGGCATAGATTGAAAACCAGCTAAAAGAATATCTTCTCTCTTGCAGCCACAAAGATCAAACTCAAAGTTTAATTTTGTAGGTTTCCCAATTCCAACCTCAGCTGAATTCACAGTCTTACCTGGTGTTTTATGTGGAAGTTATAGCTGGATAAAGAAAGAGTCCTATATTCCCAAATTGGAATGGGATACAGGGAAGGACTTAATTTTATTGACTCAGAATATGCTGACTCCTTTACCCCACAAAGACTCCAACTCCCTTGCCTGCAGAAGGGCTTATGTTCATCTGTGTCATGAGACTGTTCTTAGTCTGCTCGAAGAATACATCACAACCTTGTCAAAGGAGATCATCTTGCAGGAGGAAGCCAATTCTCTTCTTGCTCCATTCCTGACATTCATTATCTCTAGATCAATAGTGAAAGCCAGATCCTAGCTTGAACTCGTGGTAGAGGAGTGAGTTACAATGTCATCCCCAGGATGATAAAGCTTATATTTTAAAATAATTTAAGAGAAGAGATTATTTTAGTTCAGTCATAGAAAAAGAGATTTGGCTAATTTATAGGTATAAGTAAGGGAAGAATATAATTTAAGATGTAACTGAATTTATCAATATGGGCAACCTTATCAGAAATTTGACGTATATACTAGCTTAAACATGGGGGGGTAACTTTAATTGCTTCCTCTTATGTTTGACTGAAACCTAGAGAATAGCTCGTATGTATAGAAATTGAC
Source organism: Propithecus coquereli (assembly GCF_000956105.1). Lineage (NCBI taxonomy): Eukaryota > Metazoa > Chordata > Mammalia > Primates > Indriidae > Propithecus > Propithecus coquereli. The sequence goes on from NW_012152396.1 coordinate 3,569,400, forward strand.
ATACTGTAAAGAAGAAAAGAGAAAAGAATTAAAAGACTTGGAATGTAGAAATGTTGGATTAATTTGTTATGTGCATTCTGTTCTCCTCACTCCTAATTCAATCCCTCAAGGGAGTTCAGAAGATAACCCCTTCAACAAGTCCTTTGGGAATACATTAGAAATACATCTTGAGGGCTCCCTTGATTTCAATGAGAATGAGAAGCTCCTAGGTTGACAGAAGCAAATTAAAAGATCTTAATCAATAGAGGCTAATTGGGATGATCATCGTAAAGGTAGACAGTAAATTCCTGATCACCAGACCAGGTAACTACTTGATCTGAGCTGACCATGATGAACCACATGTTATTAAATTAAAATACCCAAAAAGTTGGCCATGCCCAGCAATATTCCATCCCCAAACGGAAAGCGTACATATGGAACTGAGCCTAAGAATATCTAGAGGCACAAGAAGTTTGCATGTGCAGATGATTCATATTCTGTGGCTACATTTGCCACAGTGTCATTTCTCTGTCAACCTCATTCATAGCCTCTCTGTGTATTCCTCGTGACCTAAATCTTTGACCCTGGTTGCCAGATGAGTCTACATAATTTGCAGGCGCGAGGTGGATGCGGACTGCTATTGCCTTACAAATCCAATCAAGATCGGCCCTAAAGGACCATGAAAAATGAATTCCTCCAGTTAGGTATTAATAGAATTTTGAATATTTCAGGTAATTATCTAGTTTTCTTGAGAACTGTGGCCTGAGTGAAGAATCTACATTCATTCATGGTCATTGGCTAGTGGCACTGGAAGGAGGAAGATTGGAGTGTTAGAGACAAGGGGGTTCGAGAAGTTAAATACTTGGATAGACCTCTTCTAATGAACACCAGATTAGAAAATATTGTCCCGAATGAAAGCTCATCAAAAAGCTCTTACCATAGAGGAAGCTCTTAGCAATCAGAGAGACAAAATGACAATTCCTGTAGCTTCTTACTGTGACCACATCGTTGCTTTCTCAATAGGCTCATGAGTAAAATGGCAATCCCTCAGGGGTGGAGGCTATTTATGAACTCAACAACATCGATTTATACTCCCAAAGGCTGATTTGGTTACCGTCATTGCTGAGAGTGCTAACACCACTCTCTAACATTTGCTAACAGCAGGAACTTATCCTCAGTCTTTTATGTGACGTCTCCATTAGTTTTCTATTGCTGCATAAAAGTTATTACAAAATTAACAGTTTGCAACAACACACATTTATTATTTCACAGTTTCCATGGGTCACGAGGCTGGATGTGGCTTAGCTGCGTTCTTTGCTCAGGGTCTCACAAGGCTGTAATCAAGGTGTTGGCCACACCGCGTTCTTGCCCGGAGGCTCCATTAGGGGAGAATCCAGTTCTAAGCTCATTCAGGTCGTTGGATATATGACGGAGGGCCCTGGCTTTCTGCTAGCTATTGTCTGGGGGCTGCCCACGTTCCAATGACATACGATCTTCTTACGCATGGCCACTTATTTCATCAAACCCGCAAGCAAAGCTGGCTTTGTGCTGTTGCATAGGTCCCTGTGTTTAGAAGGCGCCATACTTGGTTTAATGCTTTTCCGTAGTTGTTTTGAAATTTTTAACAATTTTTGAACAAGTGGACCCCTATTTTGCTTTTGCTTGGGATCCCACAAATTATGTAGCTAGTACCATCTTCAGGGAGAGTCTCTAGCTCCAGTTTGTTCAGACGGACACTTTTATAACATGATGCAATCACAAGAATGAAACTCATCATTTTTGCCATGTAATGTCATCACAAGAATGACATCCCATCACCTTTGCCAGAGTCTATTTTTTTAAAAATCTACTTAAGATAGTACTTCATGCCATAGCCTATTGGTTAGAAGCAAGTCACAGGTCCCCTCACACTCAAGGGAGGAGGATTATACAAGGGTGTGAATACCAGGAGGTAGAAGGACGAGGGTCAGTACTAGGGTCTTTTCAATGCTTTTATGGCAATCTCAGGATATTCTGCCTTGACTTTAATCCAGAGCATAGGGAGATTTGAAGTTGTCCCAAACATACTTTTAAGGCCACCATCGTTTGTGATCTCAAGCAGTTGATCCTCTTCTAGCTTGGACAAAGTCAATTCACCTGGCTTATTCACAAATGGGTCGCAGATCCATTCCCTCCCAGTTCAGGGTTCTTTTTGTGGCTGGGAAGTAATGCTCACACTCTTCTGAAAGCTGAGACAGGTGATCATGCACCAGCTGGGAGAAAGAAGGCCCCAGCTCAGTCTCTTTCAAAATCTCTGCTAATGTTTGAAACATGTCAAAAATCCCAATGTTTACTCGTTGCCCCCATAATTCCAGTTTGGCTTTGAAGGCAGCCACTTCATCTGCTGACTTGAACACAATTGTTGTCCTCCCCTGAAGTGACAGATGAAGTTTGTTGAGCAGGTTGAATATGTTACACAAGTAAGCAAGTTTTGTGACCCATTCTGTGTCACTGAGATATGCTGCCTATGGTGACTGGTTTCCTAAAAGAAATCTCTGGAGTGGCTCTCCTAACTCAAGAACTCTGGCCAGTGATCTACTTTTAGAAAGACATCTCACTTCTCTGTGTAAGAGAAGACATGTGTGCCCTGCATCCACCTCCTCACAGAGAAGCACTAACACATGAGTTAAAGGCATGCGCTTTAATGTGGTTGATAATTTTAATCACATCCTGCAAAACGTTGCTTAGTTCAGGTGACATTTTTCAGCTAGCCAGCATTTCTCTATGGATGACACAGTGCGTAGACTCATATTCAGAAGTGACCTCCTTGACCCAAGTAGTGATACTGGAAAGCCGTCCGGTCATGGCATGGCAGCTGTTTGGTCCCTGCATACACTGACACAAAATAGCCAATTCAGTTTTCCTGAGATGTAATCATTGAGAGACTTGAATAGTTCTGCAGCTGTGGTGTTGGTTGGCAACAAAAGTGCACATAACATATCCTCATGCACATCCTCCTAAAAAACATATCACACAAAAACAAGCATTGTTGCCTTGTTGTCAACATCGGTAGACTCATCAACCTGGATTGTGAACCACGGTGACTCATTAATCCTCTCTAACAATTGTGCCTCATTATCCTCTGCTAGTTCATCAATTTGTCTGGTTATGGTCCTAGC
>NW_012152396.1:3573426-3575643 GCF_000956105.1 Propithecus coquereli
GGCTTACCAAAATTGTGACTGAGACAAATGCGCAGTGTGGAAAAGAGGTGTGGATGGAAGTGGTAAATAAAATAATGGGTGGGCCATGTGCGGACTAAAATAAGTGTCAGATTCTGACTTTAAGCTGCCACCAGATGCAGCTTAATTGCCACTTGCCACTCACTGATAGGGTTTTGATGTGAGTCTACAAGCAATTGATTTATTATGGTCTCTGTGCAGTCAAACCTCTCTGCTAATGATAATCTGTATTTGCAGCTCCCCAGTGCTAGGATCACTGCCTCAGCTCCACCTCAGATCACCAGGCATTAGATTCTCATAAGGAGTGTGCAACCTAGATCCCTCCCATGCGCAGTTTACAGTAGGATTTGTGCTCCTGTAAGAATCTAACGCCACCGCTGATCTGACAGGAGGTGGAGCTCAGGTGGTGACGTGAGCAATGGGGAGTGGCTGTAAACACAGATGAAGCTTTGCTCGATGACCAGCCACTCACCTCCTGCTGTGCACACGGACCGGTACCAGTCCATGGCCCGGGGGTTGGGGACCTCAGAGATATACGATTTGCAAAAATTTTCTTCCATTCTGTGGATTGACTTTTCATTTTCTTGATGGCGCCCTTTGGAGCACAAAAAATTTTAATTTCGATGAAGTCTACTTTATCTACTTTTTCTGTTGCTGTGCTTTGGTGTCTTATCTAAGAAACCGTTGCCTAATCCAAGGTCATAAAGATTTATGCCTGTGTTTTCTTCTAAGAGGTTAATAGTGATTGCTCTTACATTTAAGCTTTTTATCCATGTTGAGTTAATTTTTATATATGGTGTGTGCTAAAGGTCCAGCTTCGTTATTTTTGCATATAGGCTATTTGGTTGTCCCAGCACAATTTGTTGATAAGACTATTCTTTCTCCATTGAATGGTCTTGGCACCCTTGCTAGAAATCAGTTGTCCATAGATGTATGGATTTATTTCTGGACTCGCAATTATATTACACTGATGTACACGTCTATCCTTATGCCAGTGCCAAATTGTCTTGAATATTGTAGCTTCGCACTAAGTTTTGAATGATCATCCTGTCTCCAATTTGTATCAGTTTCGACATTTGCTCATAATTTGCTTGGGTTGTACTTAAGAGGTGGTTGGTATTAATATATGTTTATGATTTGGAATTTTACGGTTATAGACAGTAAAGATTAATGGTTTACGGCACACGGGTTAGAGTCAGTGAGCTCTGGATTTGAAACGATTGTGCCCCTTACTAGGTGCGTGAACTTGTAGAATCCTTCGTGCTGCAGTTTCCCATCTTAAAACAGGAACCATAATACGCCAATGGATTTTTGTGAGGATTAAATGAGTTAATATATGGAAGGTGCACAATAAAGGTGGTTTTATTTTGGAGGTGGCATGTCGATTTTCATTACGTTCATCGTGTGTACAGTGGCATTTTTAGATGTGCAGTGGCTGTCTATTGGCTTCGACTAAGAAAATAACGATAAACTACCAAGTATTTGGAGCCCAGTTTGCAACAAATGTGAAAAAAAGAGAAGCCAGAAGAGGAGAAAAGTAGAGCAAAACTGCAGGTGGAACAGTGTGGGGAGGAGGCAAAAAGAATCCATGCAGGGTCCTTTTCTAGAAGTTTAAGAAAAAGTTTTTCTCCAATAATTCTTTTATTTATTTATTGCCCCCTCCCCCCAATAATTCTTTTAGAACAGTTTAAATGGTTGGTGTGGCTGCAAAATCTTGCAGCCTCTATGGCAGACATCAAGGAACGTACTTTCAAACAATCCCTTGGCATCCTTTCTAAAAACTTATTATTGAGTGTGGACCTCTATGAGACAGAGCAGGGTAGGTTTATACTTAATTTATTTCGGTCCTAGATCATAATTTCAGTTGTATTTTTTGACATAATTTTTAAAAAAGGCATGTAAGTCTTTTAAAAACAATTATAGCAAGAGTTCGGAAGACACAGGCTCAGCATTTTCCAGCATGTAGCAACACATCTGTTAATATCAGGCATCAACACTTAAAAAAGGTTCTGGGTTCCCTTCTTGTTATTTCTGGAAAAATATTTGTTAGTAATTTTCTCTTTTATGTTACTCCTCGGAGGAAGCTTCAAAGACCTCATCCACAAGCAGCTCAAGTGAAAACAAAGCACGTTAGGGATTGTGAACAGTCAGTGACGCAACGCAAGGTGGCGCTCTTGTCCCAGCGAGTGCAGCAGAGCC
>NW_012152396.1:3578778-3579606 GCF_000956105.1 Propithecus coquereli
TGTTCGTTTTGTTCTCGTTCTAATGTCCTCCTCTTCCTCCCCCTTCACCTTCTCTTCCTCTTTCTCCCCCTTCTTTTTTGGTTATAGCTATGAGCACGGATACAATAATGGTTATATATGGAAGAACTGGAGAGGCTATGCTATCTGTCTTTCTCAGCATGCACTGCATTCTTGAAACACTGAATTTCCTTTAAGATTTAATCAACTGTTCTTGCAATAACAGAATAACGACCTTGGGTAAATTACCTAACCTCTCCAAGACTCAATTTCCTTATTTGCTGTGAGGATAAAATGAAATAATACCTGTAAAAGCTAGTGCTTGGCATATGGTAAGTGATCAACAAATGTTAGCCATTTATTTTAATTACCCATATCCAGACACTGTGGAATATTTTTTCTCTCGTATGAAGCATTGCTGAAAGGCTTATCATCTATTAATGCCCCAAAGTCCAAAGGTAGAACTTAATGTTTAAAAATTTCTGTGGCCACAGAGTGAACGTGATGTGAAAAGACAAACATTTGGCTAAACACCAAGAGAGCCAGAGGCGGTCGAAATATCTGCTGGCTGACAAGAAAGTTGGGGTTGCTTAATGGTGCACAAAGGTAGTGCAAAACACTCTCTTTAGATGTGTAATATCTTCACCTTTAAGTTCTTTCTAAAGTACCTAAGAATTAGAAAAATAAGATATTTTCATAATATAAGTGTATGGATTATACTCACTTTGAGAGATTTTTGATTCTTAGAAGGCGAAGAAATTTTTTTACAGTGCTATTTTCCTTCTCTTTTATAGACATTGCATTACTGGTAAATTTCTTGCCTTATAATTT
>NW_012152396.1:3579656-3581523 GCF_000956105.1 Propithecus coquereli
ATCTCCCCTTGGTCTTCAGGATCGAATCCTGCTTTGTCCCCAGTCAACTTTCGACTCTTCTCTACTATTGAAATGTCCAGAGTTCCTGAAATGCATCCTACTCTCTTGCCTCTGTGATTTTGCTCATGATAGTGTTCTAACTGGAACTTTCTTTTTTCTTTCATCTTCATGGATGATTTCTGCTCCTTTCGTGTGGTCCAGCACAGTAGCACCTCTTCCGAGAAGCCTTCCTTGATTACTTATACTGAGTAGGAAAGTAAGGACTGAGGCTAGTCTATGTAAAGTACCTAATGGAGTGTAGGTACCTACAAAAATGGTACTTATTGTTTTCACACAAGTCCAATAATTTTAGTCTGTGTACATAGTCCTCATTTTCATTTATTTATTCATGAGAATTTACTGTTTTCTGGGTCCATCTTCAAGTTGATTTTGTCTTTATTGTTACATAACGACCAGAATGCCACTTAATATTCCCACTGTGAAATATACCCCTTTATGCAAGTTTAAGATGACATTTCTGTTTCGTTTACATGTTCTTCCTGATTAATTAATTCAATAAACACATTCTCAGTATCTACGTACAAGAAACTATTATTAGCACTGGCAGTATAGAACATAAAAATCGATAGCGTAGTGGAGACACTTATTGTCTAGTGATTCTTAATATTTATTGTTCTTTAACATTACAAGATTAAATAGTATCATTTCTGTGGAGAAAAAAACTGGTAATAATCATGCTTTTCCTGGATTATAGCTTGTTTTCTGCTATTTTGTAACTATAGTTTATATTATTAATTTCCAAAAGACTTAATCCTTGCCCACAGTAAAAATCTTAGCAGTTCTCTGCTAATTAACACTGCCTTAGGAGAGTCTCTGAACATGCATTATTATATCTTTGGTTTAAAAAAAACATTTAGAGGGGCTTAATGTCAGCTATAAAATTGGTTCCTTTTTCAAGGTCTAATGCTGAATGGTGAACTAAGGCCTTCTAATAGCGTTCTGGCAAGATCAGAAGGCGCACTCGAAGTATTATTTGAGAACTGCTCACAGCTGTGGGGGCAGAGTTTAGAGAACCAAACTACGTTAAGGCCAGCAAAATGGCGAGATAGTATTACTCCTAGGCCTGAAGAAATAAGAGGAGGGAGAAGATACCAGGAATGAGAGAAGGTGGCTGTTTGGAGAGGACTGCCCCACCAGAGCCGAAGCTTCCCGCAGAGAGATGCAGCCAATTCTCACTGACCCAGCAGGCGGGAGAAAGGGCAATTAGTATCCTCACCTCATTCTCCTACCACCCCCAGTCTTCCGCCAGGCCTGCCATTGACAGAGTCCCACGGAATCCAGAGGGCGAGGCGTTCGGTTGCTGCTGTCTGTCCAGGCAGGTCAGCTTCCCGTGGCATAGATCAGGGTAGAGAAGAGTGTGGTGTGGATCTGGAAAAGCGAACGAAAGAAACTCAGCACAGATGTTAACTTGTCCGCAAACTAGGAGACCCAGCTATTCATATTTTTTTAATGAAAAGAAATATGAACTGATCCCTATACTTTCTTGTCATGTCTACAGGTCAATATCCTTTTCATGAACAAATATCCTTTCTATTTTTTTTCCAGTTTCAATTCAGTCAATATTTATCGAATCCTTCTTCGAGCAGAGGTGAGGGTTACAGAGATAAAGGCACAGTCCATAATCTCAAGAGTCACACCATCATCAGGAGGGGATAAGAGAGAGAAACAGTACCTTACGAAGTACTGTAAACACGAACTATTAGACAGAAGTGCAGGGGCGGTGGAGTAGACAGGGTTGCTACCCCACCTTATAGGTTGTCTGGGAAGGCTTCCTGGGGGAGGTGACTTGGGTATAATCCTTGCTCAA
>NW_012152396.1:3600983-3603851 GCF_000956105.1 Propithecus coquereli
GGATGGTTGAGCAGAGTACTGATGTACTATGATTTAACTTTTAAAATGATTATTCTGGAGACTAAATGTAGCACACTGAGCACACACATTTATCTCTATGCTCTATCATAATATAAACACATAAAGACAAAGAGAACCTGAAAGTAATTAACAACACATAAGAAATATTCAACAAAACTTTGAGATCTACTTTTGGAAAAATAGATAGAAATAACCTTATAGATTTAACAGACTGGAGAAAGCTGAAACCTAAGAGAAGTGTGAAGAGAGAGGCTATTACAGGATGAATTTTGTCCCTAAAAAAGATATGTTGAAGCCCCAACCCCTGCTACCTCAGAACATGACCTTTTTAGAAATAGGGTGTTCTCAGATACAATCAAGTTAAGAGAAGGTCGTTCAGGTGGGCCTTAATACAACATGGCTCTTGTCTTCACAGAAAGAGGATATTTGGAAACAGAGGCAGACATGCACCAAGAGAAAATGAGGTGAACACACACAGGGAAAACACCATATGAAGGTGGGGAATTGGAGTGATGCAGCTACAAGCTAAGGAATTCCTGGGGTTACCAGGAGCTAGGAAAGAGTTCTGGAACAGATCCTTCCTTAGTGCCTTCAGAGAGAACATGGCCCTCCCCTGACACACTGATTTTGGACTTCTGGTCTCCAGAACTGTGAAAAAATAAATTTCAGTTGTTTTAAGCCATCAAGTTTTTGGTACTTTGTTGCAGCATCCCTAGCAAACTATTACAAATGCAAAATAAAATATCCAACTAAGATAAGCCATAGAATTTGGGATATCATCAGAAGTAGGAGGAAATCATAACTTTAAAAGTAGATGTGAGAGATGGTAGGGATAACTGAAGGATTAACTGAAAATAAAAGAGCAGTTAGCTCTTCAGATCTCCCTTCCTTTGTGTCCATCCAGGTGACTATCCTTTCCTTACTATAGAAAAAGATTGAAATACTGAAATGACAGATAAAGAATTCCAAATATGTATTGCAAGGAAGCTCAATGAGATCCAAGAGAAAATGGAAAACTAACTCAAAGAAACCAGAAAAGTAATTCAGAAAATGAATGAAAATTTTACTGAAGAGATAGATATATTGAAAAAAAACAGAACTTCGAGAAATGAAAATTTCATTTAGGGAATACAAAATACAGTGGATTGTTTTAAGAATAGACTAGACCAAGCAAAAGAAAGAATTTCAGAGCTTGAAGACAACTCTCTCAAATTAACCCAATCAGTCAAAAATAAAGAACAAAGAATCAAGAGGAATGAACAAAGTAGACGAGAAATATAGGGTTATGTAAAATGTCCAAACATAAGATTCATAGATATCCTTGAGGGAGAAGAAGAAAAAATAAAAGGCCTGGAATACCTATTTGAGGGAATAATTGAGGCAAACTTCCCTGGTCTTTCAAGAGATTCAGACATCCAAATACAAGAAACTCAATGAACACCTGGGAGATTCATTGCAAAAAGGGCACCACTAAGACACATAGTCATCAGACTTGTCAAAGTCAATGTGAAAAAAGAACTCCTATGAGCTATGAGGTGAAAACATCAAATAACTTACAAAAGAAAACCCATCAGACTAACAGTACACTTCTTAAGAGAAACCGTACATGCTAGAAGGAATGGAGACATATCTTTAGTCTCCTTAAACAGAATAATGGCCAGTCAAGAATTTCATATCCTGCAAAACTGTTTCATAAATGAAGGAGAAATAAAGCCTTTCCCAGACAAGCAAACACTAAGGTAATTTGTTACCACTAGACTTGCACTACAAGAAATGCTCAGAAGTGCTCTATACATGGAACAGAACAATTGATACACATCAGTGCACAAAAATCCAAAAGTTAAAACTCACAGCTCTTATAAAACAGTAACACAAGGGAGAAAACAAAGCAACTAGGTAAAATTACCATGATGAACAGAACAGTATCTCTCATATCAATACCAACATTGAATGTAAACAGTCTTAGTGCCCCACTTAAAAGATATAGATTGGCTGAATGGCTTAAAAATATGCAATCCAAATATATGCTGTCTTCAAGAAACCTATTTAACTTGCAAAGATTCTCATAGACTCCAAGTAAAGGGGTGGAAAAAATATTCACTCCAGCTAGGCAAGGATGGTTCAAAATATGCAAACCAATAAATGTAATTCACCCTATAAACAGAATTAAAAACAAAAACCATACAATCATCTTAATAGATGCAGAAAAAGAATTTGAAAGCATTCCCCCTAAGAACTGGAAGAAGACAAGTATACCCACCGTCACCACTTCTATTAAGCATAATACTGGAAATTTTATCTAAAGCAATCAGGCAAGAGAAAGAAATAAAGGGCTTTCAGCTTCCAAATTGGGAAAAAGGAGGTCAAACTATCCCTGGTTGCCAATGATATGATCTTATATCTAGAAAATCCTAAAGACTCCTCCAAAAGATTCCTAGAATTTATAAATAAATTCAGTAAAGTCTCAGGTTACAAAATTATTGCACATAAATTGGTAGCATTTCTATGCACTAATAACAGTCAAGCTGAGGGTCAAATCAAGAATTCAATAACGTTTACAATAGCTACAAAGAAAATAAATACTTAGGAATATACTTAACAAAGGAAGTGAAAGATGTCTACAAGGAGAACTACAAAACACTGATGAAAAAAATCATAGTTGAAAAAAACAAATGGAAAAACATCTGATGTTTATGGATTGGAAAATTCAACATTGTTAAAATGTTCATACTTCCCAAAGTGATTTATAGATTCAGTGTAATTCCCATCAAAATACCAATATAATTTTTCACAGATTTAGAAAAAAATAATCCTAAATTTCATATGGAGGCAAAAAAAAAAAAAAAA
>NW_012152396.1:3603916-3605911 GCF_000956105.1 Propithecus coquereli
GAGGCTTGCTATTCTAGGGTAAAGAGGGATTTGAAGAAAGAGGAAAGCCTGAATCTGCCTATTCTGTACCCAGGAGACTGACTGAGAAGAAGAGAGAGCAAGAAAGCAATGAGATGCACATGTCTTGACCTTTCCTCTCAAGGCTAAAATCCTCGAGGGGAGAAGTGTTAGATCAGCTGAGGGCATGTGAGCATTTATTCTGGCGAGTAGATGTTGAGGGCAGAGGGGTCTTTGCCCCATCCTTTGGTGTGCTGGGTGTCCACTACTACTACTCGGCGAGGATGCCCTGCTCCAGCATGGGGCAACCTCAACAGAATAAACGGGTAGAGCAATGTGAATAGGCAGAGACGGTGTGTTTCACACTCCTGATGCTCCTTCTCTACAAGCTGTAGACTCAGGAACAGACGGCAAAGTGTCAGAGGTGGGTCCTTACCAACCACACTTCAGAGGCTTTGCACATCTGAAGACAAGCACAAGTACAGACCTCCACTTTCCTCAGTGCCATGAGAGCCCGTGAACCCTCTCCATCTGTACCGTTTTGTGCCATTTAGGGAAAGTTGTTGGGGCTGGCGATGGTTTGAGAGTAGACATTTAAACAAAACAAAACAAAACAAAACAAGACTGAGTTACCAAACATAACTTTAAAATAGGAGAGAGAAAGCTACCACAATTCAAAAATTAAAATTGTATCCCTTTCCCTACTATTCAATGGGGAAAGGATACATGACCAGTTATGGAAAACAAAAAAACCTATATTTTTATTGGACATCTGAGTGTAGTGAGAATAAAATTTTAATGCCACTACAGTAATATACATACCTGGTAATTATTCCAACCAATACAAAATGGTTTACCAAACAAGTAAGCCATTCTCTAACCTAGACCTCTGGGATTCCATTCTACTTCCCCGGAAATTATTAGTGTTCCAGAATTGTTCTGTTCAAGTTCAAGTATATTTATTTGTGGGAGAGACTGGTATTTGTCCTCCAATGCCCAATTTCTCTCTTTAAGGGTAGGCTCCCAAGTTTTAGCTGGATATATGCCTTTGTAGCCTCCCTCAGAGCTAGATTTGGCCGTGTGACTACATTCTGGCCAATGAATGAGAAAAAAGGATGTATGCTTTTCTGGATTATGTCTTTAAAAGGAATGGGCCTATATTTTGGCTGCCTTTTTCCCTCTTCCCACTAGCTGGGGGTGGAGAGAATGGACCAGCTACCTGGAGTCCAGAGATTGGTGGCATCATATCACCTACCTGGGTAGTTGTCCTAATCAGTACTAGACTGCTTATAGCTGGATGTAACATTAGAGGGAAATAGATTTGCATCTTATTTAAGCCATTGTATTTTGAGGTTTTTATTATCCTAAATAATATCATACATATATATATTTTTTGAAGAAAAATAAACAGCTCACTATAGGACTATTTTATATTTTGTTTTTATAAAAAATCATTAATATGCTTTAAAATTCTTTCCAGATTTATTTTCTATTTTATCCTGTTTCTCTAGAAAATTCCACACATTCCATTTATTTATTCAATAAATGTTCATTGGGAGCCTATTATATACTGTGCTCTTAAGTATCTGCTCTGACAGCATATGTGGGCAGGCTGGGAATTAATGTCCCCAGAAACAATCTTCTGCCAATGAGAGGCAGAGTTGGTGACAATTTGTAAGTGTGGGGGATCTCCAGTGGGACTGAGTCTCAGGTGCCCGTGGTAGTGACCCACCAATCAACACACTCTTCATTGGCTTTTTCTTCTTCCTTGTCTCATTTTCCTATTTCCTTACTCCTCTTTCAGGGATTGCTTCCAAAATGTATTCTTTGTACCCAATTCTGTTCTCAGAGTTGAGTTTGGCAGAAACCAAACTGAGATAGTGGTCCAAGAAGGTTTATTTCTCAGGAAGCTTTTGAATAGAAGCCAGAATGTTGTGAGGGAGAAAGCATCATGGATATCTGAAAGAAGAGAAAGAAAGCAGCAAATCTGAAGGACTT
>NW_012152396.1:3617216-3620353 GCF_000956105.1 Propithecus coquereli
TACACACACATTCATTATATATATATGATATATATAATTGATATAATACACAGTGATACATGTATGCATATGCATGCCTATATAGAGTTTAAACTATATATGCTTTTAAAGAAGTAAATCAAATCAAATATTTGCAGGTATCTGAAGCACCTCAGGGTTCCATAGGACATAACTTGAAAAACACTGTTCTAGGTACCAGGTGCTACAGGGATGAACGAGCGATGATGTCAGCCTAAGAGAACCACGTGACCTCGGAGGCACTGTTCAATAAAATGCACATCAACATAGCTCAGTGGCTAGTTTCCAACAAGAACAGAAATGGTTGCTTGTGCAAATAGTAAGTTTTCTGTTTGTTTTTTCCTCACTTTCTTTAATATCATTTGTACCATCCTTCAGTGCTTATAGAATGAAAAATATCATGTACAATGATTGAGATTTAATGTTGAATTTAAAAAGTTCAAATAGATGTAATTTCTGAAGGATGCTGTCGAAATTTCTCATTCTATTCGTCATTGTAACCTCTGGGACTCTGAATTGGTTGGTGTATGGACCACACCCATAAGCTTTTATCATAAGTAGGAGACCAGAAATTTCCTTTCCTGTCAACTGTATGAGAAGGTATCTAAAAAATGTGATTTCAGGCATCATCTTTCCTAGAATTAGACACACTTTCCTAAAATTAATAGGATGGTAGAATAAAATCGACTGGCTCTTAGATTTACAAATGACTACTTTATGTCTTAAATATTTGTTCAGCTTTAATTTCAATTAGTTTTGAATGGATAATACATTAACATGATTCATATTTTTACAAAGGCATAAGTGAGTATTCAATGAAAAATATACATCCCATAGTCACTAGCTCACTTCCCACATGACAACCAGTGTTACATTTTCTTGGGTATCCTTCCAGAGATTTTTTTCATTACAAGCTAGTCAATAATTATATGTTCCTCTCAACATGCATATTTTTTTAACCTAAGTGGTAGCATATTTTATACTCTATCCTGTAGTTTGCCTTTTTTTTCTTGAACAATCTACCATAGAGACCATTTCACATGCATTTATAAAGAATATTTCATTGAATTGATACATTATTGATGACATTTAGATGATCAGAAGATCATTTTAAAATCAGGATTAGATCATTCTTAGTGTGGAATGCTGTGGGAAGAATCCAATTTACTGAGAGATGTCCCATTACCCCACCGATGATTTTAGGCACATGAAAGACTGAGCCTTACTCCCTTAGAATGATAGTAGGATCACACATGTTCTACTTTAGATCACATTCATCCCAGTAGCTTCGGAGTAGTAAATGATACTGGTTATTTCTTACTTACACTCCATTCCTGAATGGCTAGATATTTTAAAATCCCATTGAATATCAAACTTATAAGTAAATAAAGGGTCAGAGAGAAGAATTTTTGCAAGAAAGAAAAGGAGACTCATATAAGAAAAAAAGAAAAGCAGTAACTTGTGTAGATTGTTTGGAAGTAAATACCAGAGGACCGTTTGAAATAAAGGAAAAATGGCATCTTTCTTGAGAGTGGTGTGAAAATATTGGAAACAACTGGGGCAAAAAACAGCAAGAAGGGATGCCTGTCCCGGTGTTTTTTGGGGGTGGTGGTGGTGAGCTGTTTAATTTGGTGATACGTGACCTCTCCTCCCTGGGATTAGTAGTTCATGGCCAGAGTCAACAGCTCTTGGTAGGATTGGTAAAGTTTTGTAGTAGAGTACAGAGTAGACAAACATGTGTGGGTGAGTTCTCTGGGATAAGACACGTTGTGAATGTTCTAGATGATTTTTCCATGTGACATTGGACTTACTGATTAAACTATTGCCAAAGGGACTGTTACCTCCTAATGGTTTGGGCTGCTCTGCCTGAGACCTGCCCAGAACACCATGTTCTCATCACAGATCAGTCCAAGGAGAATAGTATCATGATCAAAATGATGATCAGACTATCGAGGAGTTCATTTCTTTTCTAATTTAGAGCTAACCTAAAGAAATGACTAGGAGATAGTTTTTCAAATCTGTGAAGTACAACATATAAGATTCTAAGTTTTACTCCTCTAGAGTATTTTTTAGTCTTTTTTCCCCCAGTCTTCTTGAATTTGATTTTCTTTTTCCATAGGAATCTACGGTGTACTGTCTTGTGTGGATAACTCAAACTCTGTGTGGTTGAAAATGCCAAAATTCAGTCTTCTGTACCTAAGACAAAGCTCTGTGAAAACTGCATTGGGCTATACTCACATACAATAGTGGATGAATTTACCAAATAGGGTTGTCCTACCCTAACTTGAGACCCATGAGCTGGCCTGTGAGCTTAGTGCACATACCTCACATTCATTCGTGTAAAATGTGATTCTAAATTTTTAAGACATAATGCTATAGATCATATAGATCTCTCATGTCACCATGTAATTATGTTTTATTCTACTCTGCAAGGGCCTCCCCACATTGGTCCTGGTGAGTACTTTGTGAGAGAGTCTTTCTAAGAGCTCCAAATGGGAAGCAGTACAAAACTTTCGGCCTTCTCCTCAACCTGTCTGATTTTCCGTCTTCTTACTTCTTACTTCCCTTTTTGGGGATAATAGATCTCAGAGCAACCTATTAATATTATCACACATTAGTGATACATTCATCCTATTCTCATTCCTTTTGAATTTCTCTTTTGCTTCTCCTATTTTTCCTCTGGAAAGGCTCTCCATTTTATTCCTAGGTAGAATGGAATAGCTTTTATTCAATTCAGAGGTCTCCCTATCTAAGTTCTGTAAAAGAAAAAAATACACTGTAGGTTGAGACCATTCAAGTTCTGCTTTTGGTAGGTAGACGAATAAGATTAAAGAGTTAAGACTTTCTCTCCTAGCAAAAATCTCTCAAGATTAGCGTCACTTGAAAATTCTATGGAAGAGGAATGTTAACATTTCTTTCTCTTTGCATTCCTGCTATTACAATTTTAATCCTCTCCAAGGCATTGGATAGGGAGAAGATCCATATACAAGGAAACTAAAAAGGAAAATATTTAAAAAATTATTCTCGTTAAGTATGTATATGTTTTCATATCTATGTCTGTTTATCTTCCTCTGCCTTTCTGCTTTCAGTAAATTGGCTTTATTCCCTAACATCTGTTT
>NW_012152396.1:3631588-3634139 GCF_000956105.1 Propithecus coquereli
AAAAAAAATGAATAAATGCTAAACATCACTAATCATCAGGGAAATGCAAATTAAAACCAAAATTAGATACCATCTTACTGCTGTTGGAATGGCTACTATTAAAAAGTCAAAAAACAATAGACGTTGGTGCAGATGCGGTGAAAAGGGAACATTTATACACCATTGGTTGGAATGTAAACTAGTACAACCTCTAGTTGGAAAACAGTGTAGAGATTCCTCAAAGAACTCAATGTAGACTTGTCATTTGATCCAGCAATCCCACTACTGGGTATCTACCCAAAAGAAAAGAAGTCATTTTATAAAAAAGACACCTGCACCTGAATGTTTATCGCAGCACCATTCACAATTGCAAGGATATGGAATCAACCTAAGAGCCTATCAAGTGATAAGTGAATAAAGAAAATGTGATATATGTATCATTGAATACTACTCAGCCATAGAAAGGAATGAAATAATGTCTTTTGCAGCAACTTGGATGAAACTGGAGACCATTATCCTAAGTGAAGTATCTCTGGAATGGAAAAACAAATACCACAAGTTCTCACTTACAAGTGGGAGCTAAACCATGTGCATACAGTGGTGTAATAGACATTGAAAACTAAGAACAGGGGAGGGTGGTAAGCATGGGTGGTGAGGGATAAAAATCTACCTATTGGATACAATTTACACTATTTTTGTGATGGATACACTGAATTTATTTTGAACCTGGCCTTTCTTGTGGTTATTGACCTAGGACAGTGTTCTAAAAATATTTCTAACATCAATATGCGACTATAATGTTTTTATATATTGGAACCCCAATATAGACACATATAAAAGCAGTTTTACTACTAGTATACATTTATTTTATAGATTCAAATTAAAAGATTTAATAATGTGAAGTCAATCGATGACAACAATAAAGCTGTTTGATTAAGCATAAGCTTGAGTAATAGGAGTTCATGAATGACAGTTGCAGTGTTTTTTCAGCCTCCTCCTTGGTTTACGTCTGGAAGGGCTTTGGTTGCAAGGTATCAAGAGCAATAGTTAGAGTGGTAAATTCAATTAAAAATGGTAGTAGTTAAAAACAAAAACAAAAGGGGAAACAGCCTGATTTGTAATCTCAGAAGAATGTGGTTAATAGAAGTAATAGGATAATTTTATTTCATACTACATCACCAACAATATCTAACAGCCATTTACATTATTTATCATAAATATGAGTCGTGTAAGAAACAACCCAAATTTATGGTAAGTGATAAAATTATGATGCTTTCATGATGCTACTTGTTGAAAGTTCACTTGTCTTTGCACATGTGATTATTATAATTGGAGAAAAGCATGTAGTAGGCAGATACACCTAAAGCTTGATTGACATTTACTAGAGTATGGCACATGCATTTCTTAGCATTAATTTGTATCTTCCTTTTCCCCAAATCCCTCAGCTAGGGCTCACAAAATTTTTTCACTTGTAATTCAAGGATATTTTCCTTTTTGTTTGTATGCTATTACTGGGTAGGTAGCTATGAGAGGGTGGTGTGGAAATATGATTTGGATCCATAATTGAAGAGCAAATTTCTCCATCTCCAAGGGATGAAATACTCAAGACTAGAGGAGTAGTCTATCACCTGCCTTTCTCTACAATCAGCCGAAGCAGTGACGTCCATCACATGATGCAGTATTAGGAAGCTTTGGGGGACCTGAATGAGTTCCACATTTTCCTATTGCTCTCACACTATTGTGGTGTCAGGGCCAGTCACCACAGCTCGGTCTACTTTCTGCCATTTGTTCGGTTTGGAGCAACATCCTCTGTACCTTGAAGCTCTGCTCAGCTCCCCACCAAATAGTCTTCTGCCTGGAGTGGCCCAGGACACTTGCAATGCACACACAATGCACTCTCAAAAGGGTGAAGAGTTTAGCCACCTTCGGGGGTGATGGTGACTTGAAGCCACATTTGTTCCCTGACCCATGAAGAACTAGATAGAATTCATTTGAAATTGCCTACCCAACTGGGACAACAGAAGAGTAGAACAACCTTTTTTTTTTTGAGACAGAGTCTTGCTCTGTTGCCTGGGCTAGAGTGCCATGGTGTCAGCCTCGCTCACAGCAACTTCAAACTCCTGGGCTCAAGAGAACCTCCTGCCTCAGAATCCCGAGTAGTTGAGAATGCAGGCATGTGCCACCATGCCCGGCTAATTTTTTCTATTTTTAGTAGAGACGGAGTCTCGCTCTTCCTCAGGCTGGTCTCGAGCTCCTGAGCTCAAGTGATCCTTCCACCTCAGCCTCCCGGAGTGCTAGGATTACAGGCATGAGCCACTGTGCCCCACCAGAACAAACTTTTTTAATAGAATTTTACATAATTGGTTATGCTCAATTTTGAATTTCAGAAAAACACAATTGTAAAGATTCAATTTTTGTAAGAATTGACATTTTCAAGAAGTTCGAATATATGCATAGAGCAGATTTTTCTCACATTTGTATAAAAATAAGCTTCCCTGGCCATAGAAGTTAATGTTTTCATTATCTCCAAAGTCTCCAATTTGGATATAACATGTTATATAAAATGTGCGTG
>NW_012152396.1:3634189-3635329 GCF_000956105.1 Propithecus coquereli
CTTTAAGAAAAACTGAGGCATCATTATTACCATTTTTACAAAAGATTAGTTATATCAATACATGAATTTTAGAAAATTCACTTGCAAATCCTTAGAAGTGGTAAAATTTTTCTGGGCAAGCCCACTGCACCACACAATTTACTAACAGATAATTAATACATACGTTTTTGGTTAATTAAAGCTAATGTTTCTGAAAAACTTTATGCTTTTCTTTTGAATAGTCTGCAGTATTTTCACATTCATTTTCTTCTTTTATTGCTTTATTTCTAAACTTGCTGATTTTTTCTTGAACTCTAATTTCCATTCAGCTTGTGGAATTGAATTAGGTCCTTTTAACATTGCTGCTAATAAGACACTTTCCACAATTAACATTCTAGTTATCTTTGGATGGTTAGCTACTGATTCAAAACCAATAATGTTGAAATAACATTAATGCACTCTTTAACTCAACAGCACTGTGATGTGAGAGAGACGGATGCTCTTCAGGTTTTAAATATGATGACAGTCTCAGATATGTCACAAAATTCATCAAATTGCAGAGAAAATTAGAGCAGAAAAGAGATTAGAACTCAGGTTCCCTTACTCCCTGTTCAAACCCCCTCTGTATACCCAACAGAATTTGTTACCATTTAAATAGCATTACAGAGTCTTCCCACATACCCCAGAGAGCAAAAAGGGATTTAAGTATTCTAAAGTGTTTGGTCTTCCTGTCAAAATATATTTGGGACATTTATCTTTTGAAGTTTTTCATGGAGTATGTTTAATAGAAACAAGATTGCTTTAACTTTGTTGTAAGAAGCCATCTGGAGCTCTTGGTATGCAGTTGTGCCACTGGGTAAACATTAGACATAAGTTGTAATTTGGCAAGATCACCAGATGAAATGAAAAACAAAAAGATCAGAAAATTACACTAAGAAAATCCCTAGAATCTAGTTTTTCCCTGTTTTTAAAATACTATTTCTCTGTAGAAGTGCTGTAGCTACATTATAGAATGTCTGGAAACCTCAAGGGGAAAAATTCTGGTTTAATTCTACAAATGTAATCACATTACTAGTTTCTTTCTAGTTTGTACTCACCCCACCCCCATATCTATTTTTCTAAAACCATAATTATACTTGTAGTGAATATATAATTTCTATT
>NW_012152396.1:3635379-3638361 GCF_000956105.1 Propithecus coquereli
TTAAGTATGTATATGTTTTCATATCTATGTCTGTTTATCTTCCTCTGCCTTTCTGCTTTCAGTAAATTGGCTTTATTCCCTAACATCTGTTTCAGAAATAATTGTATTCTCTCACTCCCAGCTTCTCTTCTCCCTACCTCTAGGAAGGGAGGATCACCTGTGGATCACTGCTACCATCTTCACCCATCTTTGTGGGTATCTTCATCTTGTATCTTGTATACTTGTATACTTGTATCTTCATCTAGCTCATGCCATCTCTAAGTTCACCATGTCATCTTGTCTATCCTCTTTTTCCATTAGCATGGTTGGATCCCCAACCTTTTTTATCACAAGCCTATTTCTTTCTTTTTTTTTTTTTTTGAGTCTTAATGATCTGTGTTTATTTCCACTTAAAATTAACAGGCAAACAACTAAAACATCCCTTCATTATTTGATTGGGTTAACTTTCGTTCTTTCATCCCATTTGGAATAACCAGTCCTCCGGATAGTTTGCAGAAACTTATTAAGATTGAAAGATGTTGTTTACTCTTTCCATCATCATCCATGAAAGTACCTTTTAAAGGGTAAGTTGCATGCTCGCTGTGGTCATATGAAATCCCTAGAAGTTTTTAGAAGGTCTACCTTTTCTGAAAACTCGCTCCATGCACTGTTGTCAAGCTGACTCTTCATACCTTGAAGGTTCTAGCTGGGCTCGGTGGATGTGTGCCTGTAGTCCCAGCTACTCAGGCTGAGGCAGATCACTCAGCCTGCGAAACAGGGAGACCTTGCCTCTTAAAAGTCTCCAAAATCTTCACCCAAGCAAGCTGTCCATGGAAAGAAATATGTAACCAGTAGCAAAAATATAGAGCTGGTCCAGACAACTCAGACTCCATCATTTCAAACTCCAGCTTTCTTTTCAGTGCCTGTGTGTTCACAGCTACAGTGAGGCTTGCTGTTTAGGACCTCCGCGGCTACTCTCATCACTCGTTTGGCACGTAACTGTCCATAACATGTCATCAAAAGCCACACTGCATCCAAGCCTACCACCATCCGGCCAGCAGACGCCCAGCTTCGAAAGCACAAGCCTATTTCTTATCTCTTCTATATACCTCCTTCCCTAACTGAAATCTCGTTCTCCAGGTTGTTGATAAGCATTTATTAAACAACAATTATGCACAATCTTTTCCTTTGGCACCTTGTGTTTCACCCATCTGTTGGCTTTTCATTGCCTTAAAAGAGCGTATTATCCAAGGTGGTCGAATGATTCAGATTCTGAAGGCTCTCATTTCTAAGGCAGCTTCTCTTTTTGTATTGAGAACAACATTCAGCACATTATTAGAGTTTGGATTTTATTTTACAGACAATAGAGATCCACTATAACTTTTTGAGTGGAAGGAGAGTAATAAAGACATATGATGTTTTAGAAAGATATTTATAGAATTAATGTACAGAATTGTTTATGGTTTGAATTGTGATACTCATTAATACCTTACCACAATAAAACAGAAACGAGAAAGAGAGAGAGGAGAGCAAATAGACTGAAAGAAGAAAGAACTAAGTGACTTCATTTTTTTTTTTTTGGAATGGGTATGATTTATTTTGGTTTATTTTATTTAGCCTATTGATGTATTCTGTTGACTGGTCATAATCACCAAAGGCAAACCAACATCAACCTCAATAAACCTAACCTTTTGGAAGCATTCCTCATTTTAGTACTACTGTATCAACCAAATCAACACTAATTCAACCAACTCAGTGACTTCTTGACTGACTCAACAGCAGGTGGAGAAAGCCTTGATTAGAAGATAAAAAAAAAGAGTTATTCTTGCAAATAAGAAAGTGAAAAATTGGTTCAAGAAGAAGATAGGGAACAGGAATAATGTAATTTCATTGAGGTCAACATAAAAGAGGCTAATCAATGCCACTGACCGTGTTCTTTCACATGTGTGAAGCATGTAGCAAATACTTTCCTATTGGGATTGAATACAGTGACCTGAAATGCAAGTTTCAGAGTAGTGATGGGGATAGTGACCATATGGAGTGAGTTGAAAAAGAAAATGAAAAAGAAATGAATCCTTGTCGAATAGATGTCAGCATCAGGTAATTGTGTGTGCCAGATTCTTGGATATGACAGACTTTTCATCTGGGTAGGATCTCACTACAAGATGAGCTGAAAATTTTTATTAAGAACCGAGCTGTACATGTTGATTCATGTGGTTTGCAGGAGGTGGGGGTGGGCCTCAGGACGTCCCATCTTAACTATTTTGTTACCCTTAGGGGCGCCTATGTCTACTGGCATCCTGTACTCCCAGGACTTCTTTTCCAGAGCAGTAGGGAAGCTTGTAGAGGTCCAGGCTTCCTGACACTTCCCTGAATGGCTATGACTATTCTATTTCTTTTTAATATTGAAAGAATTATAAAATTGTAAATGTTCCTAGATTTAAAAAAAACACTCACCTTCTCCTTAGTTGTCATGATAAAAGAAGATCTCCTTAAAGCTCTCTTTGTTCTGATGGAATATTCAGTTTAACAGAGGGGCTAGAAACTGTCTATCAAGGTAAGTGCGACACAGTTGTGTGAATTAAGCTGGTTGTAAGGATGAGAACTAGTGTCCTGTGGAGAGTTGGATAAGGCATGCTCCGCCGAGTGGCATGCGAATGAAAATGCTTTTAAACATTCTTTACTGCAGGGTAAACACATGTGTATCTCTGCTTTTGAATAATGTGTTTTGATAATACTTCTGTTAGACCGAGGTGTAGATGAAAGGTCCTCTCATCTAATTTCTGCTCCTGTCACGTTATGGATTGGTCAGACAACTTGGTCTGCATCAAAGGGCTGTATAGGTTGGAACTCACACTTTGTACCATACCTTTGCTCATGATTGAGTTAGAAGTTTAGGAAATGAAAAGGTGATAAGAGTAGTTCACTTGAATTATCACTATGGCTGGCTCCAGTGTTATTTTAGAGCTTGGAATAGGGCCATTTTTGCCTTGTTAATACTTA
>NW_012152396.1:3638411-3639142 GCF_000956105.1 Propithecus coquereli
CAGGGGCGGTGGAGTAGACAGGGTTGCTACCCCACCTTATAGGTTGTCTGGGAAGGCTTCCTGGGGGAGGTGACTTGGGTATAATCCTTGCTCAAATTTAATTGTTTGGTCTCCCATCATTTCCGTGTTTATCGAATTCTTATTTAATCTTTCAAATATCTATAGTAGATTATATAGTTATAGTTTTCCTTCTTCTTTTCCAATTTCAGCTCTTAAGTAAGTATGCTTTATCAGGTTGCTTAAAATGGATTAAGTAGGAGCTGGGTTAAAGACATTCTATATAGGTACGATTGCTTATGCAAGTACTCAAGGAGCTAGAGTGGGAAAAAAAAAAACCCCTGTCTGCATAGGCCATGTTAGTGCACGCAGTTAAAATTTAATACTCTCATGAACCACCAGGAATGTAAATTTTGGGGCACATCTCTGCTTCCAGTTTTCACCTTCTTTATACATGTTTAGAACTAGCCTTATTGTGCCACCTCTTTTTTCATTATATGTTCTGATATCCCCACCTTTCCTCTTAGCTTTTACTCCATTTTTCATCAGCGGTTAGAGTTTTTGTTGATTTTTTAAAAGCTAAATCACCTGGTCTTCCATCCCTGTAGGCGGAAACCCTTACTATTTTTCCTTCATTTCTGTTGGAGCTCTAGTTATGTGCCCATCAATTCATTTTCTTGTGCTTTCTCTCTTTTTTCCTTGATCAATTATCTCAGAACTTTTCAAATTTTATC
>NW_012152396.1:3643551-3644989 GCF_000956105.1 Propithecus coquereli
CTCTGCATTTCAGTAAAGGATATTGTAAAGAAAATGGTATTTTATGGCATTTATGATATGAGATATTTTAACATTAATTTCAAAGAGGTGTAACTCAACATCATATAGGATCATTCTCTTGAAGAATAAAACAGAAAGGTAGAGATGTCTTTTTATGTAAAATGTAGGTGAGAGAAAAGATAGGAAATAAGTATATTTTTTCAGACTGGAGACTCTTAGTTTCGATCTGTACTATTCCATCCAATTCTTTACTGGTGAAACTTGCCATTTTAGGGGACAACACTCATTAAGCATGTGTGTACGTCCAAGGGTTTGTTTAACTTAAAGAGATACAATATCTACAAGTTCACCAAACAAAAATGGCCGGTTCAAAGTTCTATGACCAGTGGCATGTAAACTGAAGCAATCAGCGCAAGTCTGGTGATGTTCTGTTAAAATTTCAAAGGTTACTATGCGTGGGCTTTAGAATTTGTTTAGAGAAGCAGTGGCAACCTTGACTCTCTTTCAGCAGAAGTACATGTTTATTAATCTGAGAAACACCATCACATTTTAATCATTAATATTCACCTCGAGGTTCAGATAATCACATAATTCCACTATAGCTATAGGTTACTTGGTTCAAGCTGGTTGACTCTATTTTATGTTTGCTTTACTCCAAGTACCATCACTTTAAACTGTTCTTTTTAGGGTTTAATTTTAATTCAGTTTCTTCAATGCTGTGTTGAATAATGAGTGAATCAGGTGGCCTAATGCAGTTAGTAGGGGCTTTAACAGTCTCCGTGCAAACACAAGGGTTGGGTTTGTGACTTGATTGCTAAACTCAACTTTAGGCTTTTTCTTGTTTAGCTTCTTAATGGCTGAAATAGAAATAGATTTTAATTTTATTTTACAAACCAGAAATTTCCCTTTCAGTTGAAGAGATCTCTAGTGAGCATCTCTTATGGGCATCTCTAATGCCCATTCAGATGTCCCCTTTTCCAGTTTTAATGTGGTATGTTCTTAGTTCTAAGATTTTTAAAAGACAGATTTGCATTTCTACTTTATAGTGCATAACCAAACTGTAAATGCTATTTTTATCTCCTGATTTTATCATCTTTTCTCCTGCCATAAAAGTAAAATGCTTGTTTTTTTTTTTTTCTTGGAAGAAGACAGATGTTGCTCTGAAAATATTTTATTTGATATCTATATTTAACATATGTATTTCTTGGATATTTGGATAGGAGTTGGCAAATCACTATACTCTTCCATAAGTTATCTATTTTGAGTATCTTAAATGAAGACTAGGATGATGGAAGTCTACTACACCTCAGCTTAGAAGAACACAGTTTTTGTCCTGACTCTATAACTTACTAATGTTTTAACCTTGGACAAATTTGTTCTTCTCTCTTAACTTTTCACATTGCCTTTCAGTGCTGTTAGAAGAATTATATTTAACATT
>NW_012152396.1:3645724-3647992 GCF_000956105.1 Propithecus coquereli
AAGGCAGGATGGAAATTCAGATGAAATTTAGACTATAATAAGAAGGATGGATAAAATATCTGAATTCTTCATGGCACCTCCATTTTCAAAATATAATAGCAAATATCATTTAGTGTTAAATGGAATTTCGGGGTTAAAATATTATTTTTTTTTCCAAAGATAGGCTACTTTTAACCACAGTGTCAATTGTATTTGCAACATCAGGAGTTTTGAGTCACATTTCCTTACGGAGCCCTGACAACACACGTTTGTTCAGCCCTGTCCTATGTTCTTGGTTAATGTGTAGGGAAGCTGGAAGAGTTCTATGAGTCTGAAATAATTACTGTTTGCAACGTGGATAAAGTATGCGGGCTCTGTGAGTCTTATGTGTGCAGCAGGGTGGAGTGGTTAAGAGCCCTGATTCTGAAGTCAAACTGCCTGGATTTGCATCCACTGCTTAGTAGCTGTGCACCCTTGAACAAACTAAACTACTTAACCTGATGCTTCAGGCTTCTCATCTGTTAAATGGGCATAATAATAGTACTCACCTTGGTTGTGAGGATTCAATGCGTGCCTATGTGTGCATTTCTTAGAACAGGGCCTGGGCCATCGTAAGTGCTGTTTACATGTTTCTTTTGGGGAATAAAGACTCATTTCCCTGCTTTATGTTACCCAACCCTGACTCTTTAGGAACTGGTTCGTTTTTAGATGTGGAGGGAAAAAATCTACACTTTTTCAGAGGAATCAGATTCAGAGGAATCAAAATTGTGGAAAGGATGTTACGAATCATCTGACCTAATCCTTCCAATTTATAGGTAAGGAAATTGAGATCTAAAAAAGTCGAATTACTTGTCTAATGTCACTTTAAATAATATATAAGGCAGGTAAACCCAATCTATCTTAGTACTCTTGATCACCCTAATTCAGCTGTGATCATGAAATATCTAGATGATGTGAGCTACCTTGGGTTACAAAGACCCACCAAGTTGAACTGAGATC
Organism: Propithecus coquereli; assembly: GCF_000956105.1. Lineage (NCBI taxonomy): Eukaryota > Metazoa > Chordata > Mammalia > Primates > Indriidae > Propithecus > Propithecus coquereli. Next base: position 3,646,703 of record NW_012152396.1, read on the forward strand.
TAAGAACTCTGACATTCCCAAGGCTGCAAAGGGGATAAGAAAATTCAAGTCAAGTTCAAGCTTCCAGATTTGAATTCACCATCATGTGACTCATGTGTGCACCATAGTGGGGCAAGCATACATAAAAATATAGGTGGTAACAGCTGGGTTATATTAAGGGCGAACTATTACTCACAGGGAGAATTTCTGTAAAAGTATTTTTTTCTGTAAGATTTTGTTACCTGTTAGTTTTTTTATTGGGGTCAATTGAGTCTCTCGTTGACCCCCACAATGAGTTTTCTTTTATGTCACTCTCCTATGTTCAATGACATATCTGTGATGACAGATAAAGATACATAAGATAAAGTAATTGCAGATTTAACATTCACAGTCTTGATTCTTTTCAAGCCACTCTGAAGGTCCTTTGTGTATATAAATGTATAATTGTGCTGAGCCATACATTTTAAGTGAGGACATTGGGGTATGGATGGAGTAACTCACTTATTCTCTCATTCCGCGAGCAAATATTTATTGTGCATTTACTATATGCCAGTCAATCATCTAGGAGATCTAGCTGGTCTTACATACATTTCAACGTTGCTTTGTGGGTTTCTACTTTTTCATGGCTTCACCCAGTAAAACCTCACACTAGAAAAACCCAGAGAGAAAAAAAGAAAAGAGACAAAAAAAGAAAATTAAAAGCTCACACTATATACCCTCACATATATCAAAATCTAAAAAAAGATGTAAGATAGAAAAGGGATAGTGAGAACAGCTCAGAAAAAACAGGTGAAACAGATCATTTCTATTTTGCCTGATTCTCTAATTTGACTGGTATCACATATCTATTGGTTTATTTTTCCAAGCTTTCAGAATACCACTTTTTGTTTTAATTTGAATCAAATTGAATTAAATCCTGTTAAAATATTTCCTGAATTCATTAACTCTATAATTTCTCTGTTGGAGTAGCAAGCTTGCTGTGGCATATGATTATAAACACACAATTTATTTAAAAAAATCCTCAAATTGAGACCAGACCATCAGAATAAAATGATCTATGTGTTTGATGTATATTCAGAATTGATAGAATGGATGAGAAGGCATGTGTGATCTCTGAGATATTAAAATCAGCTGATCAATTTTGACAGCAATCGATAGGTGAGAATAACTCTTTTTTTGAAGCAATAAAACACCAGTTTTGCTAGATTTTTCCTGAAAAAAATTGTCTATTGATTTTCAAGGAATGTACTCATTTAGATTTACATTCTCTGCACTCAACTGAATAGCACAAATAATTCTGTTAGATGGAAA
>NW_012152396.1:3649857-3659970 GCF_000956105.1 Propithecus coquereli
TCCTGGCAAACATTGATCTTTTTACTGTCTCCATAGTTTTGCCTTTTCCAGAATGTCATACAGTTGGAATCATACAGTATGTAACCTTTTCAAACCGGCTTCTTACACATAGTACTGTATTATGCATTTAAGTTTTCTCCATGTCTCTTCATGGCTTGATTGCTCATTTCTCCTTAGTGATGAGTAATATTCCACTGTCTGGATGCACTAGAGTTTACTTACCCATTCACCTACTAAAGGACATCCTGATTGCTTCCAATTACAAATAATAAAACTGCCATAAACATCCATGTGCCGATTTTTGTATGAACATCAATTTTCAGCTCCTTTGGGTAAATACCTAAGAGTGTGATTGCTGGATCATATGGCAAGAGTATGTTTAGTTTTGTGAGAAACTGCAAAACTGTCTTCCAAAGTGGTACATCTTGCAGTCCCACCAGCAACGAATGAGTGTTCCTGTTGCTCCACATCCTTGTCGGCACTTAGTGTTGCCAGCCTTCTAGACTTGGGCCATTCAAACAGCCGTGTGGTTTGTAGTGGTACCCATTGTTTTAATTTGTATTTCCCTGGTAACATGATGTGAAACATTTTTTCATATGCCTGTTTTCCATCTGTATATCTTCTTTCGTGAACTGTCTGTTAAAATTTTTGGCCTGTGTTTTTAATCATGTTGCTTGCTTTTTTATTGAGTTTTAAGAGTTTGCTGTAAACTTTGGATAACAGCCTTTTATCATGTCTTTTGAAAATATTTTCTCCCGGCTTATGGCTTTTCTTTTTATTCTCTTAACAGTGTCTTTCGTAGAGCAGAAAATCGTAATTTTAATGAAGTCCAGCTTATCAATTCTTGCTTTCACGGATTGTGCCTTTTGAGTCATATCTAAGAAGTTGTTGCTAAAGCCAAGGACATTTAGATTTTCTCCTATGTTATTTTCTAGGAGTTTTATAGTTTTGGTTGACATTTGGGTCTGTAATCCATTTTGAATTACTTTTTGTGAAGGGCATAAGGTCTGTGGCCGAGTCATTTTTTTGCACATGGATATCCAATTGCTCTAGCACCATTTCTTGAAAACAATATCTTTTCTCCATTTTATTGCTTCTGGTCCTTTGTCAAAGATCAGTTGACCATATTCATATTTACGTGGGTCTCTTTCTGGACTCTCTATTCTGTTCCACTGATGTATTTGCTTATTCTTTTGCCAACGTCACATTGTTGATTACTATAGTTACGGTATAGGTCTTGAAGTTGGATAGTGTCAGTTCTCTGACTTTGTTCTTTTATTGAGTACTCTGGACCTTTTACCTTTCCATACAAACTTTAGAATCAGTTTGTCAACATCTACAAAATAACTTGTTAGGTTTTGACTGCAATTGCATTGATTCTATAGATCAAGTTGGGAAGAACTGACATCTTGACAATATTGAGTCTTTCTATCCATGAACGTGGAACATCCCTCTATTTATTTAGTTCATTGATTTCTTTAATCAGAGTTTTATAGTTTTCCTTATATAAATATTATACACATTTTGTTAGATTTATATCTAAGTATTTCGTTTTTTAAGGTGTTAATGTAAATAGTATTGTGTTTTTAATTTCAAATTCCACTTGTTCATTGCTGATATATAGGAAAGCAATTCATTTTTATATCCTGCAATCTTGCTACAATTGTTTACTAGTTTTTTTTTCTGATTCTTTAAGATTTTCTACATAGATGATCAATGATCATGCCATCTGCAAACAAAGACAGTATTTTCTTCCTTTTGAAAAACATTGAAAAGCAGTGTTGAGGAGACATCCTTACCTTGTTCCTGAAAATGTTCCTTAATTTTTTGTAAGTCAACTTCATTTCTATTTTGAACCTGCTTGCAGTGGAGAAATTTTCATTTTCATCAGTTTGGGCTTTCCTTGAGTTGGCCATGAGATGCCAAGACACAAGGTGACAGGCCCATCAGTCCCTTAGTTTTTTGTCCACATAGCTATCTACTGAGATGTGAGTCATTGCCCAACTGGTCCTCTATTTTTTTTTTTTTTGAGACAGGGTCTCACTCTTTCATCTGGGCTGAAGTGCAGTGGTGTGATCATAGCTCACTACAACTTTAAACTGGGCTCAAGTAGTCCTTCCATTCAATCTCCTGAATAGCTGGGCCTACAGGTGCATGCCACCATGCCCAGCTATTTTTTTTTTTTTTTACTCTTTTGTAGAGATGGGGTCTTGCCATGTTGCTCTGGCTGGTCTCAAACTCCTGGCCATATGTAATCTTCCTGCCTTGCCTTCCAAAATGCTGGGATTACAGGCATGAGCCACTGCCCCTGGCAAAAAGAACCTTTGTCCTTGCTTTTCATCCTTTACATCCCTCCTCCAAAGCATTTAGCACACAATGGCCTAACTGCTTAATGATAAAAATCAACATTTTCTAAAGAAAGGAAGAGAACATATTAGATTAAGAAATGTTATCTCATTACATAGGTACTGGTATTTGTTTTATTTTGTGGGGACAAGTTGGCTTCAGTTTGTGAGTTTTTGTAATTGTCCAGATGACAGTGAAGACAGTGTCAATCCCAAAGATTTTGAGAATCCTCATATAAAATATGTATTTTTATCGATATATCTTAGTTGTATATGTTTTTGGGGTATGTGTGATATTTCGATACCTATATATAATGTGCAATGATCAAATCAGAGTAATGGAGATACCCATCACCTTAAACGTTTATGTTTTCTTATGTTAGGAACGTTACAATTCTTCTCTTCTAGCTATTTTGAAATATACAACAAATTATTGTTAACTTTATTTCTCCACTGTACTGTTGAATACCAGAACTTATTCCTTCTACCTAACCATATTTTTGTACCCCTTAAAAGCATTTTTTGATGTCACATTAAGATTAGAAGGTAAGAATCTTTAGGAAAATGATCCCTCCTGTGATGTCATTTTTTGAACGACAAACTAGAATTATTTTACATTGAGCCCTAATTCATTTTGAAAAAAATGTAAATAATGCTAAACACCAGAAAAACTTATGAAAAATACAGAGTTACAATTATCTTTTGCATTAGTAGCTGTAAAACTGAGACACTGAAAAGTAATTCACTCCAAGGTTAGTGGCAGGGTTAAGAATTGACTCCAACTCCTGTTTTAATGTTCATGTGCAGGATTCTGTCAGGTACCTTAGACTATGCTAGACACTTAACATGTTTGTATAAAATAAATAAGATAAAATTTTCCAGTGTTTTTGATTTTTTCTCCTTTAGGGATTCCAGATTAATTTTGGCGGCTTTTAACTGGATCATTCCAACACTTTGAAACAGAGAAAATATAAAGGTCCTTTACAAAGAGTGTGTATATTAGCCTTGCAGATATTTTCTAGAGTGACTTGTGCTCATGCTAGTAATTAAGAATAGGATATATGTGAGTAGGTATGTTTAATATATGTCTCTATCATCTATCTGCTTGCCTGTCTATTAATATCTATCTAAAGCATATCATGTTTTGCTAAACCTCTTGAACTCTTCGTTTTCATTTGTTTGCTTGTTTTTTTTAAGACATCATCATTTTTACATACACATGTACTTGTATGGTTACTACATATAATAGCAATAATAACATAATAAGAATAGCCAACGTTTATTGGGTACTTGCTATGTGCCTGGTACTTTCTAGGCACTGTACATGTATTAAATCACTGAATCCTCAAAACAAATTCACCTCCCCAATTTATAGTTGAGGAAATTGAGACACAAAGAAGTTAACTTGTCTTATGGCAAAAACTAGAAAATGGCAGCTGGAGGATCACACCCAGGCAGTCTGTGTTTTCAGTTGCTTCTCTATCTGAATATAGAAGGAGCAATATCAGGACTTTGTGTTCTCCTTGTACCTCGTGGGTCTTTGACAGTGGGTTAGAGGGCAAAAGAACTTTTCTAAACTAACTCCAATGTTTCTGGAATGATTTTTTAAATTTGTATGTAATATGGCACTCACTGCAGTTTTTTAGGATTTTTTTCACATCGGAAGAGATAAAGTGGTTTTCCCAGGTGTTGTAGAAAATTGACATAATAATTCCTAATTTTACTTTACCACGTTGTCCCTTACAAATGTCTCACCACTGACGTGTTAAAAATGGGCTCAGCAGAACACGTGACACAAAACAATGAACTATTTTAAAGTTCTTCCCCAAATTAGATTCCTGTCATGTTTATGTAAATGATTGTTTTATTGTGTTTTTTATTGGAACTTTTCAGAGCTGTAAACTGTCACCCACATGACAGAATAATGAGACTCATTTGTTGATTCTCTGTCCAAGAGATCTCCCCAATTGATATACAAATCCCATATTCAGCATTTCTCCTTCTCCCAGAGCTAGTCTAGTCCTTGGAGGTCGTTTTTTGTGTGGACTTCTGTAATTCATTTGCCCAGAGTATACTGTTCAACGGACATAGTTCACTCTTTGTTGATTAGGGTTGAAGACTATTTGCTGTCTGCCTGGGTTTAGCAAATTATCGGTGGTAAAGGATTAAAGTGTCAACATCAGGTCATTGGCCTTCAAAGTGGTGGATGGGCTGATATTATAGTTTAAAGTCTTTAAATAAATTTGTTCTTTAATATATTGAAGGACTTCTACAGGGCACTTTTTTATGCAAAAGGAATTAACTGTGGTCAGAAGTGATTTTAAAGTGCAAAGTGTTGGATATTTCTAAATATTAAATTTTAAAAGTAATATGAATAAATAGAAATACGTATTGCTTTTACTTTACTTAACACTCACAGCCTCCCGTCTTGTATTACAGATTTTTTTTGGCATGTCTTTGCTTTTAATTTGTAAAATCCTTGTGAGAAATTAATGTATATATTCACATTTGTACGTAGTTCATAAAGGCTTAAAACTGTTTTTAATACAAGGTAAACTCCCAAGAAAGATTTGAATGAACTTTTTGTCCAAATCAAACATAACTATAAATCCATCAAATCTATCTCGTTCTTTGCACAAGATTATTTAAATCTTAAGGTCAAGATAGGCAGGTATGGTCATTGAGATAGGTATTATGTCACTAAATCAGAGAGTGTGATATGACTATCCAATAATTGTTCATGAGGATAACTGAGTAATATCACAAAGAAATATCCATTTGCAACTCAGTAGGGCTACAAATAAGTAAAAATGGAAGTTTATTATCTTTCCTATCAAGGTAAACTTGGTTTTCACCGTGTCACATGTATGTGTAATCAATCAACATTAACTTAGTGAGTTCTTTCCACGTGCTTCACCGTATGTTTAGCTGTGTTAAGGGTTGGTGACACAGAAATCAAATAACTGGGAATTTAAGTCCTCTGCTGTCTTCAAGGTGCTTATAAGTTACTTACAGGATCATAACAGCAGTCCTCACTCTGCTACTAACCAGTGACAGCACATTGCGTAAGTGGCCAAGTCTTCCTTTCTAGACTTGTACACTGCAGATGCTCCTGGTTTTCCTGTACTTCCCGCCTGCTCCTTTTCATTGGCTTTCTCTGGCTCCTCCTCCACCCGCAGACCCCTAAACGTTGTAGTACCAAGGATTCCGTCCCGAGCACTCGTCTCTTCCCTGTCTACACTCCCTTTTTGGGTGATCAGATGATCTTATTTAAATTCATGGTTCGAACACTATCTATGTACTATTTTTTCAAATTTTTATTCAGAGCCAGGGCTTCTCCCCTGTGTTCTAGATTCATGTATTGTGCAGCACCAATTTTTACCAGGATGTCTAGAAGATGTTTCAGACTTAACAAGGCCACACAGAACAGTAATTATGTTCCTTAAACCTGATATATATTCTCCCACCTTTTCCTCTCCCTGGTTCTCCCCCAACCCCTCAGCCTTTCCCACCTCCATAAATGGCCCCAGCATTTCTCTGAGTTGTTTAGGTCAAAACCAAAGAGTCATTATTGAGTCCTTTTTCTTTTTTTCTCACACCTCACACCTGATTTGTAGTAATTGCTGACAGCTCTACTCCCAAAATATATTCAGAATCCAACCACCGCTGACCACTTCCTTTGCTATAATCCTAGTCTAGGCCTCATCGTCTGTTGCCTGGGCTACCGCCGCAGCCTGCTAGTTTCCCTGCCTCCACTCTTGCCCACCGTGGTCTGGCACATTCAGACAGGGATCTTTCTAAAGTGTAAATCAGATTTTGTCATGCAGCTTCTTAAGAACGGACCTATGACTTTACACAACAGCTGGGAAAAAGTTCAGCCTCCTTACTGAGGTCTAAATAGTCCTTCTCTGCCTCCCTCCAGACCTCATCTCTCTCTACTCTCCCCTTGTTCACTCCACTATGGCCACCCTGGTCTCCTTTTCATCCTCTCTTAGAACCTTGTCACTTACTGTGCCTTTCACTTCCTCACCCCTATGCCCAGTCCCGTGGCTTTCTCTTGTCCTCACTCAGATCTCAACAGAAGTGTCATGCCTCAGACAGAGCTTCTCTGACACCCTTGGGGAATCTGAAACCTTTCATCATCACACTCGCTCGCTATACCTGATTTTATTATCCTCCACTTACCACTACATGAAATTAGTCTGTTTACTCATTTATTTACTTGTTTATTTGTTGTCTTCCCCACCAGAATGTAAGCTCCTTCGGATTAAGGAACATGTATGTTCTATTCAGTGTTGAATCCCCAGCAGCTAGCATGGAGGCTGGTACGTAGTAAGTCGCCAAAAAATTTGCCGATGGTTTGGTTAACTGGCCTTTATATTCTTATCTGTAAAACAAAGGGCACCGAATCAGTGATCTCTAAGGACTTTTCTAGTCCTAAGATTCTGCTCTATTCTCTTCATACTGGATTGGTTTGAATAATGAGGGCAGCAAAACGTCCAATTTGTACCCATTTTCTAAGACCTAGTAAAGTCGCATCTCTAACTACCTGGACCCATAGAACATTTTCCCTTCCCGTGTGGACAGCCTTAGAGTCTCTTGTGGCCAATCTGTGGCTAGCCGTATACTGTTTCGCCTTGTTAATTAAGTGCTCTTGCATGTACGTCTACAACTGCAATTTCATTTGAACGCTTTCGAGGTGAGACCCGGTGCTGGTCTCAGCCTGTTTTCTCTCATGATAATAATGATAATACTAGTCATGTCAATATGTGCCAGGCACTGCTTATACTTGACATGCATTAACTAATTTAATCCTTACAACTATCCCGTAACAATTAATAATAATAATTAATATTATCCTTTATCCTCACGAGAGAAAATTAAGGCACAGAGCATTGAAGTGAGTTTCACAGTTCCACACAGCTAGTTAGCTGAGGAGCTGGCATTTAAACTGGGAAGTCTATTCCCAAGTCTGTGCTCTTACTCAATACATGGTAATACCTCTTATGGTACTTACCCCAGATACTAAAAATACGTGGGAAAGATAACAGACACCAGACAGTCATCTGAATGAACTCAGTGACTAAGGGAGAAAGAAAGAAAATGTGCATTGGTAGTTCTGTAGAGTGATTGTACGTCTTATCCAGAAAATCTCTAGAAAATTATGGCTGAGAGGCTGCTCATCCCCATTGAGTACCTTGTTTTTTCTGGTTGCAGCCTTCATAGACCTTGCGTTTGTGTTTATCATTCCAGTCCACTCTGCTTCTGCTTAATCCAGCAGTTTTGTATCGGTGCAACCAACTTTCTGCAAATAAATTCCACGGATGTCTCATCTAACATACTTAGCTTGAAAGGTAATCGTCAGTCCAACTAAACTGAAAACAAATTCGAACGTAATCCTCCTAGGAAGAGCACGACTTGGTGTGGGTTAGAAGAACTTTGTTTTCAGTGCGTTAAAAGAGTTTTCTTTCTGTATGTCTTCTAGCAGTGGCAAAGCAATAATTGAAACAAATATTAAAATAGTATAAAATCAAGCTTTGTGCAACTATTTTTAAAACAGTAGGATAAAGTAATATGAAATAGTGGATTTCATCTTCGATTTATTGTGAGAGTATCTGAAATTTCAGATAGTCGTGGATGCTTTAGTGCCTTAATCCCAACGTGGTTGCTAGTGTCTGTTTTCTTCTTTAGCTTGTACTGTCCCCTCTCCTACCTGGCTTGCTGCTGTAAGTTACAGGAAGGGTACAAAGCAAGACCTCTATGACACTTAGAGACCCTATTTGGGAAGAACAAAGAATAAAACACAAGACAAAAAGGTCACATCCTTATTCTAGCTTCTGCAGTTTAACCTCCCACCCCCAAGTTTTCCATTGCCAGTTACAATGAATGTAGCTTTGTCAATGTATTAATAGTTTTGAGGGACTATCAGAGAATAACTGACCTAATTTTTTGAAAGGCATCATTGATTTTACATATATATATATATACAAATGTTTTTTTACATGTATATACACACCCTTCTGACCCAAGACTGCCTGAATACATAATCCTTCGCTCTGTTGCTTACTAGCGTTGTTGATCCTGAGCAAGTTACTTAATCTCAGTTACTTTACCTTAGCCTCAGTTTCATGAGCTGTGAAATGGGATAATAACAAGGTCCTAATAAGATTTTCAGAGGAGCAAGTATGCTGATGCTGGTAAAGCACTGCTGAGAACAGAGACTGGCCCATTGCAGGCATTTTGTAAATACTCATTATGTAAACAGAGTCCCCTGCTGTCCTCTTTCTCCTGACACAGCACTTCCGCAGAGCTAATCTAGTTCTCACCCAATGTAAATACACTTGAGATTTTAGTTAGTGTTTGCAGCCTTATCATGAATTAATGCAAAATTTCTGTTATTATTATTTGCAATAAACTCATGGATTCTTATTATATTTTCATGGATATCAAGGAGTTGATGAACACCAGACTGGAAACCGTTTATTTGTTCATTCATTCATTCAAACAAATATTTATGGAGCACTACTACATGCCAGGAATGTATGTGATTGCTTATATAAAGCTTAAATTTGCTAGAGTTGTAGATTTAACAATCTTTGTTTTCTCCTTAATACAATCAGTCTGAAAATTATTACTAGTTTAATGTAATTCATAGGTTTAATGATTATCTACTAAGCATCTAGTACTGAGCTGAGATTTTGTGAAGAGCACAATGAATAGGAAAAACCTTTTCTCTTATAACATAATTACAACTTAATAAAACCTTATAAATTCAAGAGATATGACTAAGAATGAAAACAAAATAATGGAGATAATCAGAAGAGACTGAGGAGAACTTAAGACTGGAGGAGAGAAGGTCTGGAGGTATGCTCTGAAGACGGGAAGATGTAAATAAGTAGAAAGCAAGGGGAAGTCACTACGGTGGGAGATAGCCCAATAAACAGAGACTTTGGTCTGGAAATGAACAGGACATGTTGGGAAAGAGGGAGACGGCCTCACGGCACCTCGTATATCTTCTCATAAAAATATAGTATTTCATATTTTTTAGGATTGCAAAAAATGCTACAAGGAATATTACTGAGTAAATGGGAAAATTTATACATGAAAGAAAAATAAAATATTATGGTACAGAGACCATTCCTTCATTTGTTTGTTAATTCATTTACTCATTTATTTAATAAACTTCATTGAACAAGTATTATGTGCCTGACATGTGCCTGCCAATTGGGATATTGCAGTGATGGAGACAGGGCTTCTGCTTTCAAGGACATTAGAAACTAGTGGAATCAGATCACAGACCATTTTGAATACCAAGGTAAGAAGCTTGGCATTTATTTAAAATGTAATGGGGAGCCAATACAAATTGTTAAGGGGAGGAAACTTTTAGGATTAATCAGAATAGATAGGGACTAAAGGTATGCAGATTAATTAAGAATTTATTATAATAACTCAGGCATGATTTGATGACAGCCTGAACCAGAGTGGTGTCAGTGTCCTGGTGGATAAGAATAAATGTGGGCATAGGTTAAAACTATTTAACTAGAACTAAAGGATGGATCATAACTATTTAGGGACAGATTGGATACTTGAGGTTAAGGAGAAGGAGATATTAACGTCACTCCAAAGATATGAAAATGGGTAACATGAAGAGTTATGATATTGTAAGCCAAATGGGTAAATTTGGAAAAAATTAGATGGGGCTTGTGGTGGGAAGATGACAATTGATTTTGAATACACTGATACTGAGCTAATGTCAAGTGAGTTTCAC
>NW_012152396.1:3670880-3674201 GCF_000956105.1 Propithecus coquereli
AAAGTTCCATCATCTTTGAAGTTGGGACCCAATTCTTTGCTTTGGTTTTTGATCTAACATTTGGAAATCACACATCTTCATCTCTTCCTTCCTTCGCTCAGTCCTCTGACTATTCATTCCATTTCTCCAGGAAAAGTTCCTTCACAAGCAAAAATAAACCCAGTGAATACAAATTTGAAATTTCAAGTCTGTTGAGCTGCATAGATAACTAAAGTGGTTAAAGCCCACGCATCTTACTTATGCATGAGATTGCCCTTGGATTTAGAGCTTCTCCTCTGTTTCATTATTATCCCAGGAGTACCTTGTATTCTACGTACATAGTAACTTATAATGTTGTATTTTAATCATTTTCCTATGTGTCTGTCTCCCCTCTTAGACTGTGAGCTCCTTGAAGTCAAAGAACGTGTTTTATTAGTCCTTTGTATCCTCAGAGTCTAGTGAATGCTTGGTATATAGCAGACACTCAATAAATTTTGAGCATGAATGAAAAACTAGGTGTTGCTACTTAAAAATAAGTATGCAATGTTCCTTTGTGGATAATGTCCTGTCAGCAAGAACGTTGTTGTTCTTAAGTAAATAGTGTGTGTGTTGATGCCAGGGCAATGTTTGCTTTTAGATGCCATCCTTCCCAGTTTTCCATGTACCTGCAGAGAGAAGTTTGGACTCATCAATACAGCCATTTGCCTTCAAGACATTAAATGTGGAGAGGCTAATTTATATAATTTTAAGGCATGAATAAATAAATAGTTCAAATATTAAAATTAAAATTGAATTGAAATAGTTATGTATGTATTCTAACTAGTAACTTAAGCTATTTATACTGGATATGCTATTAATATAATTGAATCAGAAACATATCTGAAGGAGAGTGCCATTATCAATACAATATGCTATTGAAATTCTTTATTGTATTCGAGTGCATATTTTCATTGTAACACATTATTGTTAAATGAACTACTTTTGCAAACCAAACCTTCAAACCCATGTATATTATTCTAACAAAAGAATTTTATTCTTTTCAATATCTGTATCATGAAAAATTAATTTTGAACAATTCAATGCTTATATATCCAATAATATTTAAAAATCATTTTGAAAGCATTTACATTCTATAGTTTATTATAATTAGGCTACAGATGAATTTCTGTTAAAAAAGGTGAACATGTGCCAATTATTTATTGGATGTATTTCTTAATTGTTACAAGTTTTTTCTTGATCAAATAATCCATTTCTTCCTGTTAGCACATACATAGTAGCTTGAAAAACTCATAAGAATTCCAAGACTTAAATTCCAAGGTTCAGCTGGGTAACAGGTCAGGGAAGCATTAGCTAAGAACCAGCACTGGGAAATTATAAAACATCTCACAAATTCTAATTTAGACGACAACAGAGAGAAAAAAATTTTATGTTTTAATGAAAACATTCTACACTTGATCTACTAAAATTTCAACATAGGACTATTTTTGTTATACAACTTTTGTTGTTTTAAAGGAAGTTTAAAAAGTTCATTTTTGTAACTTTAAATTTCTTTTGTGTATTAAGTCTCTTGAATTGCATTTGAAAAAATATAAAGTATGAACAGTGCATTCATTTGTTTGATTTCCATCTGTAGCTATCATTATGAGACGGGAATTGCTATTATTAATTTCAATTTATATGTTTATAGATTCTGTTTGTGAATTTAGGATGAATTGTTAAGCATGGATTATAGGCATTAGCTATATTTTTCTTGCACTTGAAAAAACTGATAAAAAGATATGGGAATGTCTTATTTTATTACTGTAGTTTAGACAAGTTTAAGTGACCTTTTCGTTTTTTAAAAATGTTAAGCTGAACTTGCTAGAGAGTAAGCTAGAGGAGCAGTGTGCAGCTTAGGAATGAACAAGCTTTCAAACTTGGATCCCAATTGCCTAACTTGATATATTCTTTCCTACCACTCAGGCCGTTTTCTCATTCTATGACTGTTACATTAAAACAAGGAATCAGAATGTTCAAGGAAGAAGGATCCTTAAAGTAAATTTAATCCAACTTGCTCCCTATGGCATGGGGATAGATATATCTATCGTCCAAGTCTGTAGCTAGAAACTGACACTGAACTGAATTAAACTGCATGTAAAGAACTGAGAAATCTTAAGTAAATGGTTAGGAAATTTGAGTGGAGTTAGATATAAATTCCAGAGGCCCAATGTAACATGAAGAAAGGTCGGAAAAAGGGACCCTTTTGCTATGGGAGCTTTGGGGGCAGAGGAACTTGTAAGATGAGACAAGCCAAAGATGGTGACCTATTGCAGTTTTTATGGTGTAAACTGTCGCCTCCCTGTCCCCTGTGAAATCTTCAGCCAATTTTTCGTTTTTCACTAATTCAAGTGGGTATTTTGGAGTGTTGGCTTATGGAGGGAGATGAGGGGACAATTGATGTTTACATTGCAAATTTTTATTTGTATTAGAGATGCCTATGTAAGTTTATACATTGTGGGGAATTTTCTGTCTTTTTATTGGGAAATGTATCTTTATAAGTGAATAAAAAATTAAATTGCTGATTCTGTTTCAATTAGTTAGTTTGATGCTTAACAATCTTTTACTTTCCTACCCTTCTGTATTTTTTAGAAAACAGTCCAGGCCCATCATGATAGGTAGGTTCTGCATATCTTCATTTTATAGTAGAAAGAATGCTAAGAAAAGATTTTCCTGTCCTCAATTTTCTCTCCAAATGAATCCAGATTTCTTGTGTTTTGGAATGACTTTGGGTTAAGCAGTTGTTTCTAGAAAGTCTCTGCTAAAATACTTAGGATATTATTAGACATTGTTGTCACACTTTCATGAATATGTTTCACTTTATTTCCGGGAGGAGAATCAGGAGTAGTCATCTATCACGGCAATCATGGTGGGAGACGGCTAAAGGCTGGACCAAGTGGGTTGGCAGATGGAGGGCAAGGCTGGTTTGAATAACCTGGTGAGACACTTCGGAAATCTGGAGGATAGTAAAAGGGTATAGTTTAAGATTATGATTAGGGTGGGCAGAAAATGAGTGACTATTCAAAGAAAAAATTCATCTTCAAAACTGTACCTTTTCTATGCTGTGCAAATAAATGCAAAACAAAGCACAAAAGGGATAAAGGCTCAGGTTTAATTCTCAGATATATTTACATTTCAACTGAGGTTTTTTTTTCTTTTCTAAATGATCAGTATATTATTATTCTTTTCAAAGAAAATAATTTTCTTAACTCCCTTTTATTTTTAAACGTCTTCCACAAAAACACTGCAATATCATTGGAGCTATTTTTCTATTTATTAAATACTTAGAAATGAGACTCTCTAAAC
>NW_012152396.1:3674251-3678491 GCF_000956105.1 Propithecus coquereli
ACTTGGATTTGAGTGGGGAGGGTGAAGAAGAGGGTGCCATATGGCACACTCTAAGTTTCAGTAACATTCTGGGCAAAGACTGTGGCTGCTGGGCCAGTGGAATATGTCACGGGGCTGTTTCAATAGACTCTAGTACGACTAGTCGCTAGAATGTTTTTTTACCTCTTCAGTTGGTCAGGATTGAAGTAAGGCAGCTTTTGGTAACCTGTTGACCTCATTTTATCCCTCTAACTACACTAATTCCTGGATTGCATTCTGATGAGAAAAGAAAAATGCAGGAAGACACATGGTATCAAGTTTCTCGTGGCCACCTACCACATGGGTGTACGTGCCTCTTGGTCAGCCCAATTAAACTGATAGTTAATGGAAGGTTTGAATGGCTCCCGCATATAAGGCATGCCCTGAATCTGGTGTTACATACCACGAGCATGACACAGTTTGTGCTTTCAAGAAACTTGTGTTAGGGATAGAGAACATAAATCGCAGCATTTCAATTATAAGGAAACATTGACCTAACAACCTCAACAAAAAACAAAAAAGAAAAAAAAGTTTCTGAACAGCCAAATAGAGATTTCAAAGTTCAAGCACCAAAGTTCAGGCTGTAATGGCTATTTACAAGGATCAGTTAACCTTTTGTCCTAGCGGGGTAGGACCTGCATGGTGAGATCTGAAGCACCATGAAACCACTGCTTCACGTTCTTCTCTCCACGTCGTCACCCGTCTGAGATCCCATCCCTTAGGAATTCACTGACACAACAGCAGTCCTGTCTAAAATTCCTCCATTTCCAGGAAGCTTAGGTGTGGTTTGGGGGAGAAAATGAAGTGTTGAGGAGGCCGAGAGCATTAGTTGGAAATAAGGAGAGACTGTCAGGTTTCATGACATTAGTTTTAATAAGATTGTTGATCTTTAACACCTACCTGAATTTGCCAACAAGTTAAGAATTGGAAGGTTTGGCATGGGTCGAGCATTAGAGAGGAGGCACGTGGACCTCACAGGATGGATACTAGCGGGGAACTTGAGGCACCTATGAGATCAGTCCTATTTGGGAGTCTAAGATAGATGCTTGAGGTGTGCGGAGGGCGGTGAATGGGAGAGAGGAATTATCGTGAGGCCTTGTGAGGGATTAGAGGGGAAGATGAGTGCACAGATGGATTTTTTTTTTAACTTTTCAACTTAGCCTAAAGGCAGTAAGTCTCTGTTCATGACACTCCCTCATTCTTTATGACTACTTCAACCTTCTCTGTTTCCCACAGATATTCAACTCGAAACCCTTCATACTTAGCAAGCCCTACTTTGCAGAGAAAATAGAAGTCACGAGATGTGGCCACTCCCGTCTTCCTGATGCTAAATGAACAGGTCCGACCATCTCTGCACACCTCCTCTCCTCCTTCCTTTCAGTTTTACTAGCTGAGCTGCTGCTCTGTTTATGTTCGCTTGTCCTGTGGCTCTTATTCCTTTAGCCGTCTCAAGAATCCATCAACTCTGTCTTCTCTCTTGCATATTTAAGACCTGCCTCTCAGTGGAACCCTTCTCGTTGGCTTCTAAATACTCGCAAGCAAAACTTTTCATCGACCCTCAACACTCTTCAATGTCCACCCTTTGCAATCAAATTCCTTAGAAAAGTTATCTATTTCTAAGGAAAAGGAGTTTCTAATTCTTCACCTTCTTCTCTGGCCACTCCAGTCTGATTTTTGGTCTCATCATTTTATCAAAACAGCTCCATTAAGGATACCAGCAACCCCCATGCAAGAGATGGTTTTTCAACTTTCATCTTCTATCTCTGACAGTAATATTTGTAACTCTTGACCTATTCTTCTTTAAACATTCTTTTCCCCTGTGTTCCCTAGTATAACACTGCCTGGATTTTTCCCTCTGTTTTCTGGCTCCATGTTCTTTGATCTTGGATCTTTCTCGAGAATCCAGCACGGGCCTCTCCTTTTCTCACTTTGCTCTCTCTGCAGGCTGTCTCAATCCTGTACTTGTCGATGGCTCACAAATAATATTCCAAGTTTAGTCCTCACCTCTGACCTCTAGATCCGTATATCTATAACTACCTACTTGACATCTCTTCTTTTTTTTTTTTTTTGAGACAGAGTCTGGCTCTGTTGCCCAGGCTAGAGTGCCATGGCGTTAGCCTCGCTCACAGCAACCTCAGATTCTTGGGCTCAAGCGATCCTCCTGCCTCAGCCTCCCGAGTAGCTGGGACTACAGGCATGCGCCACCATGCCAGGCTAATTTTTTCTATGTATATATTTTTAGTTGTCCAGATCATTTCTTTCTATTTTTAGTAGAGACGGGGTCTCACTTTTGCTCAGGCTGGTCTCCAACTCCTGACCTTGAGTGATCCACCTGCCTCGGTCTCCCAGAGTGCTAGGATTACAGGCATGAGCCACCGCGCCCGGCCAGACATCTCTTCTTAAATGTCTCAAAGATGCCTCAAATCCAACACCTCCAGATCATGCTAATGACCTTCTTATATAGCTCTGATCTTTGGCCAGTGCTTCTTAGACCCCCAGGGAGTAGTACCACCATCACTGAATTGTAAAGACAGAAAGCTAGAAATCATCATGGCACCTCTACTTCCCTCACTTTCAATCCATCAAACCCTGCTCATTTTATCTCCTTTGAGTTTCGTGCTGGGGGGAACCGGCCCCCAACCCTGGCCCACTTCTCCTCTCTACCGCCTTGACTCCATCCTGCGCTATGAGGGGCCTCATTTATGTGCATGTGGAAACCCCACTCCTCCTGTTATCATTCAACATCTTCTCATTGCTTTTAGAATAAAGACCAAAATATTTGCTGTAGCTAAGATGACAGTCAAAGCTATCTCTTGTTCTCATATTTCATTTCACACTGTGCTTCCCTCCAAACCCTCGTCTAACCTTTCTTGTAATTTCTTTCAAAAATTCTTTCTTGCCCCAAGCATTTGCACATGCTGTTTCCTCTGCTCAGAAGGCTGTTTTCTTCCTTTGTTACTCATGCTCATTGAACAAATTCTCAGCTCAAACAGCCGGTTCCTAGGAAAGCCCTCTTAGACTCCCAGACACATGGTATTAAATAAATACTGCTTGAATCAGGAACACTATTTCATCCCTAAATACTTGGGTGGTATACTGACTTTGTCAATCATCTTAGACAGACTACCTCCCCACACAAGTTTTGTGGGTTCTACAAGGACAGCATCTTTCTCTGGGGCCTGCAATATGAAAATGACCACATTTCCATACTTAGTTTTGCCTGGAAACCCAGGTAATTATAAATTCTACTTTTCTTTTACGTGTACCAGCCTGCTTTTCTTTTCTTTCTTAAAGTTCTGCAGAAAGTTCCATCATCTTTGAAGTTGGGACCCAATTCTTTGCTTTGGTTTTTGATCTAACATTTGGAAATCACACATCTTCATCTCTTCCTTCCTTCGCTCAGTCCTCTGACTATTCATTCCATTTCTCCAGGAAAAGTTCCTTCACAAGCAAAAATAAACCCAGTGAATACAAATTTGAAATTTCAAGTCTGTTGAGCTGCATAGATAACTAAAGTGGTTAAAGCCCACGCATCTTACTTATGCATGAGATTGCCCTTGGATTTAGAGCTTCTCCTCTGTTTCATTATTATCCCAGGAGTACCTTGTATTCTACGTACATAGTAACTTATAATGTTGTATTTTAATCATTTTCCTATGTGTCTGTCTCCCCTCTTAGACTGTGAGCTCCTTGAAGTCAAAGAACGTGTTTTATTAGTCCTTTGTATCCTCAGAGTCTAGTGAATGCTTGGTATATAGCAGACACTCAATAAATTTTGAGCATGAATGAAAAACTAGGTGTTGCTACTTAAAAATAAGTATGCAATGTTCCTTTGTGGATAATGTCCTGTCAGCAAGAACGTTGTTGTTCTTAAGTAAATAGTGTGTGTGTTGATGCCAGGGCAATGTTTGCTTTTAGATGCCATCCTTCCCAGTTTTCCATGTACCTGCAGAGAGAAGTTTGGACTCATCAATACAGCCATTTGCCTTCAAGACATTAAATGTGGAGAGGCTAATTTATATAATTTTAAGGCATGAATAAATAAATAGTTCAAATATTAAAATTAAAATTGAATTGAAATAGTTATGTATGTATTCTAACTAGTAACTTAAGCTATTTATACTGGATATGCTATTAATATAATTGAATCAGAAACATATCTGAAGGAGAGTGCCATTATCAATACAATATGCTATTGAAATTCTTTATTGTATTCGAGTGC
>NW_012152396.1:3678711-3679233 GCF_000956105.1 Propithecus coquereli
AAGATTGTTGGAAATTAGGATCTTACTGTCGTAGATGTGTTGTAGAGATTTTTGGCAATAAGGATCTTGTAGAAGAAAGGTCAAGGCTAATACAGATTTTGGAGTTATGCCATATGGCATTAGGAAATAAGTTTGAGTTCACAGAATATAGAAATTTTTCCTAGATAATCATGACTACAAACAGTCTCCAACCCATGAATGAGTTAGTTGGACATACCCCAGGATATGGATGACAAAGAACATTGGAAATAGCATGAAATCCTACCACTTACTGCTTTTTCCTATAAAAACATGTTTCGGTTTAAAAAGAAGGGCACCTGTGTTAATGTCTGACTATACCAGATTTTTCCTATCGAGTAAAGGAATGTCACCAATAAATACCCTCCTCTCCCTGTTCTTGCAGACAATTTTATATTTGATGTTTCCCACGATTATGCACAATTTTAAGATATAGTGAGAATGAACCAAATAATAACCTCTGAATGGACTGATTTGTGGCTGCCAGTTTAATTTGGCTGATCA
>NW_012152396.1:3689803-3715023 GCF_000956105.1 Propithecus coquereli
ATTTTTCTGTTTATTAAATACTTAGAAATGAGACTCTCTAAACCATATTTATAACTCCTAGTTTAAATATTTGCATTTACTTTCATGCCAGAGTCCTTTGATGACTGACTAAACATAGAGTTTAAAAGCTTGATGAACAGGATAGTTAGAAATAACTAACAATTATGTGGTTTTATTTCACTCAGTGTAGAATGTGCATGTAGAATTAACGCCAGAAGTTTTCAGAAAAAAATGTAGTGATTCTTAATTTGGGAATCCACAAAATGCAAATGTTTTAGTGTTTCTTATTAACTAAGATTAATTTTAAGGACGCAGATAGTGTTAAGACAAATATTTTAGTTTACCAACTATCTACTAATCTTTAATTAGGATACACACATGCAAAACACCTTATTGGTACTGTAAGAAAAGATTCTTTCAGGTATTGTCAATTTTATGTTTAAAGCTATGGGATCATCATTAAATACAGGAAAATCAATTCAAAGTTTCTATTCTGTCATAATGGATTTGAATTTGGGGGCAGGCTCTTTGTATTTATCAATGTATTACAAGATAATATTTCAGTACAAAACAGATAGACTAATATTATTCTTTTCATCTGTTAAGTAAAAGAAATGCACAAAGTATATATGTGAGTAACAAAGGCCTGAACTTGTGAATTAGTAATACAATTATATTCAACGATAAGGATTTTGTGTTTGCATAATCCTTCCCCACAGATGCATGTCATAAAAACCCTGGCATTGGTTGCTGACTTCAAATCAACAGTGCCCACTCTTTCTAGGAAGTTAAAAGAAAAGTTGACATAATTTATCCAAGAACGAATTATTTTCTCTATTTAGAAAGTTAGAGTCGTTCCTTTTTTTTTTTCCCAACATAAGTTTCCTGGCTTTATCAAAGATTTTTTTTTTTTCCAGTGGAAATAATTTCATGGACAGACATTCTTTTATTTCTGTTTGTTTGTGGCCTGAAAGATCAGTTTGGTACTCACTTTCAGGACTCCTTTGAATTGTTAAAAAAAAAAATTCTATCTATCTGTCTAGCATCTAGCATCTATTTCCTCTTCTATGCTTGATTATTTAGTTATCATAGTACTCATTTCAGAAGATGAAATAACATAAAATAAGATCATAGAAAATAAATTTCTTTCATTATAAGACTGAATAGGAAAAATAATGCTTCTCTTGAATATTTATTAGTCTCTGTGCCTCTATGTGCCACAGGGCAATTTGACTGACAGTTTTGACTGACTCGGTTATTTAATTAGCAAAATAACCAGCTTGATACTAATTATTATATCAGAGAAAGTCATTTTTCCTACTGGTTGAGATCAGTAGTTCATTTTCAGAGAAAAAGGGCAGAGGTAGAATAGTCCTTTAGAAGTAGAGATCAGAAACTTGGGTGGGGAGAATGGGAAAGGAAGATTTTAAAAATGTTTAAAAAATTATCCTTGCTTTGCTTTGTTTTTAGAAATAATGGTTAATTTTTTTTTGAAATTTAAAGTAACATGAAAGAAGAGCATGGAAATTTTCTATTTATTAAAAGGGAGAAAGGAAAAAAAATATGAAACGGGGAGGGAAAGAATCCTCTGCCTGTTAAAGAAGGTCTAGGGTTCTCCTAACCTGTAGAGGTGAATCAGGGATCAACCTGTATATACTGTATATATGTATATATCTTACATATTGTGTATATCGTGATGGCAAAGATCATCACCACCGTCATTTGGGTCCATTTTCCTCCTCTTCTCTTCTTAACTGAAAACCCCATGAAAGATTGGATCTAAATATCCTACCTCTGGGCCTGAATCACATGGGTGCCAGAGCTGGCATGGAAACATGGAACTTCTAAATATCTATTTTAGTTGCTATTGTTGCTATGGCTTTTTCTCTGTTTGCTTCTAAGGCAAAGTAGTTCAGACAGAATGGTTTCAGAAGAATGAAAAAGATATGGAAGCCTTATAATGTGTGTTTGTGTGTGTATAAATATTTCATTTTTCATTTTTTATTACCTATAGGTAAAAGCACACTTGAAATTAGTAATAGATGCAATTTGGGACTTAGCTACTTTAGTATGTCTTTCCAAGCAAACTCATTGATTTGGTTACATTTTTGCAAACATTGAAAACTAAAATGTTCAAATGGGAAACTGCAGATAAAGACCATGGTAATGAATAATAGGTACAAATCGTTTAAACTCTTATGTAAAATTTGATAAGATGTTTTACATAACTTTAATGAATTGACAAGGTCTTGTGAAGAAAACAGTTCCAGATGGCAAATATACGCAAGGGATTTAGTCAAACAATTTTTTTGGCAAGAGTATTATGAATTTTGTAATCAGCTGGGAGCCAATGAAATACAAAGATGAGGCTAGTTAATAATCTACAATTATTGGTTAAAGAAGTATATTAGTGCTAATTTCCCTCCATTTGTCCTATCTTTTCTCTTCTATCAAACCCACAAGCCTTTGGCACAATGAAGTGGGTCACCTTTATTTCCCTTCTCTTTCTCTTCAGCTCTGCTTATTCCAGGGGTGTGTTTCGTCGAGATACACGTAAGAATTTTATTTTTCTAGTGTTCAACTTTTATTTTATTTTCTTAGTAAAAGAAAGTTTTAGTAAACCCTACATCTTTAAATAATTAAATTTTCCTTTAGCATTTATTTGTAGAATGTGAGGATAGTTTGTATTCGTGAACCCTTACAAGGTTATCTTCTTGATATATTTCAAGCATCTTAGGAAAAAATGTTGAGAATTGTTTGGTGACTATAATTTTCTTTCGCACATAAAGGAACTTACGGCACAGTGACTTAAATTTCACAGAATAGAGTTGAAAATAGAATTCAAAAGCCTATCCATTTTGCCTTGCTTTATTAAAAAACACAAAACCTGTGTTGTTAATCTTATAAATAAATGAAACTTGTTATTTATATTTTGTTATTTCAGACTGTCTTCTCAGTAGCTATTAATAGATACTACAAAAGCATTAGATTTAACCAAGTTTGAATATAAAGCTATAAATATTTAATAATTTCTAAAATAGAATTCTTGGTGACTGAATAATTCTGTTTAAATACATAAGAAATAGTTCACCATCATTCTAAAATTTTCTGTAGGAATCACAGCCCAATATTTTGGAGCAAATGAATAACCTAAATCAAATGGAAAGAAATATAAAAAGTAGCATCATAACTTGTTGTTTCTTTAAGTATTCAAACAAATCTTTTGTTTTTTCTTTTTCTCCCCCAAGACAAGAGTGAACTTGCTCATCGGTTTAATGATTTGGGAGAAGGAAATTTCAAAGCCCTGTAAGTTAAAAATATTGAAGAATCAAATTTAATATTTCTAATAGCATTGGTTATTACTCTAAAGTCCTTATGTCCCCCTGTCATCAGCGTCCAGATTCTATAACAGTGCTGTCCAATGGAATTTTCTGTATTGGTGAAAATATTCTGTATTAGTGCTGTCCAATATGGTAGCCACTGAACATATATGGATATTGAATACTTTAAATAAGGCAAATATAGTACAAGAATAAAAATTTAAATTGCATTTAATTTTAATTAATTTTAATTTATGTAATCCCATGTGGCTAATGGCTATGTATTGGACGGTTCAGCTCTGGAACTCTTATACCACCTGCATGGTGGAAAGGACTTTAATATATGATTCCTTTGGCAGCTCACTTACTAAATCCTCTTTATATAGCAAATAGTCCTGTGGTTTCTTGGGAACATTTTAATATCTTCTTAATCTAGCAAAAAATGAGAAAATAGTTTGCTTTTTAAAGGTCAATCTCATCCTACAGCCTAATTCAAAGAGGTGTGTGGGGTTCGTTTTTGTTTTAAAGAATTCAAGGGACTTATGCAATGCCTAGTCTTGATGATTAGATCTATTTAGTTTCCAGTTTGCTTTCTTGCTCTCTGTTCGAACATCTACTGACACGCACATACATATACTTCCCACATTGAAGCAATACATAACCTCTTTGCCCAAGAAGCTTTATATGCCTGGTTAGGCCTCAGATAATACTTGATATGGACAGGCTTTCTGGATAATAGTAAAAGAGATGCATAAAATATAGAACATATACACATACGTGATTTGCTCTCTAGCGTAGCAACCTGTTTTATATTAAAGTTTTATTATGCTACATTTTTTCTATGTCCTTTGTTTCAGGGTACTGGTTACCTTTGCTCAGTTTCTTCAGAAGTGCCCCTTTGAAGATCATGTAAAATTAGTGAATGAAGTAACTGAGTTTGCAAAAACATGTGCTAAGGATGAGTCAGCTGAACATTGTGACAGATCACTTGTAAGTACATTCTAATTTTGAAGATGCTTCCTTCTCTTCTAAATAATCCCAAGCATTTCAAAGGAAAAAAGTTCTTTTTAAAATTTCTCAGTTATTATTAAATGATCAGATTTGTAAGTAACACTCGAAAGTTGCTTATTGACTGATAAGCCATTGTTTCTTCTGAGATAGAGATGCTCTAGCTATACTGACAGTTTTCAAAAGCATTTCTTCATTGAGATCACACACAACGGTCATAGTGTATTTAAATGGCAGTTTGTCATTTGTAAAAATATCTTTCTATTTCTTCCTCCCCACCACCCCCTGGTAACCATCATTACATTCTTCAATTCCATGAATTTGACTATTTTAGATATCTCATATAAGTAGAATCACGCAGTATTTGTCTTTTTGTGACTGGCTTATTTTAGTTAGCATAATATTCTCAAGGTTCATCCATTTTGTTGCATATTGCAAAATTTCCTTCTTTTAAGGCTGAATAGTATTCCATTGTATGTATGTACCACATTTTCTTTATCCACTCATTTGTCGATAGGCAATTAAGTTGTTTCCGCATCTTGGCTACTGTGAATGGTGCTACGATGAACATGGGAGTCTCTTAGAGATGATAGCCTGGTTTTTATAGTCAGAAAACACCAATTGATTTCTATGATAATTTTGTTACCTAGGTGGAATAACAGAACAGCTATATAGTCCTCATTTTAGGGATATTCATATTTTTACATACAATAATAAAGCAAGATACTCAGTCATTTTGAAGAACTTTGAACTTACGGTATTTCCAGATAGGTTTCAGTTTTAAATGGTATCTACTAAAAATTGGACCCCTCAAAAAGGAGCAGATCAAATGAGAAACCATCTGAAACACTTTTCTCCCCAGTGTGAATTCACCTGCTACTTAGAAGTTTATTTTCCCTTGATTTTTGTTATAATGATTGCTCTCCTAGACTTCAGTGTCAGGTCCGGAAATAAGAGTGTTATAAAATTGCTGAAAGCTATTGATTATCTTTTTGCCCTTCTGTCTTATCCACCATAAGTGATAGTGTGACAGTTAATTCTTATGAAAATTACACAAAGATGGTCAAATCAAGAGAAACTCTAAGCTTGGGGCCAGGAGAAGGGGAATGGATTATTATATGATTTCCTAACCAAGCTTTAGAAGAATGCTAAATTTCCTCTGCTATCCGTTGACTATAAAGAAAATAAAGTACTGCCCTGCAATTTGAAGGCTGCTCTCTTCCATTTAGCATACTCTTTTGGGAGATACATTATGCTCAGTTGCAAGTCTTCGTGAAAAATACGGTGAAATGGCTGACTGCTGTGCAAAACAAGAACCCGAGAGAAACCAGTGCTTCCTGGACCACAAGGATGACCACCCAGGCCTCCCTCCGCTGGCGAGACCAGAGGCGGATGTCGCGTGCGCCTCCTTTCAGGAAAATGAATCTAAGTTCTTGGGATAGTAAGTAATCAGATGTTTACCCTTCAAAATTAAAAATTATAGAATAAATCTATAGGCCGATACTCATTATGACAATTATCATCACAAAAAATAGTTTCAGCATTAAGACTTGGAAGTATTCTTATAACGATTCTTTAAAAAGCAATATTTGATACCAGGAAATTCTACACAACAAAAAATATGATTAAAGATCTTTTGGAGTTCATTGAGACAGGATGTGATCCGCAGGAAATATTGGAGATCAACATATTTTTAATATTGCGAAGATATATATAGTTATATAGTTATTCTCAGAATTGATTTCATTTTAGTCAGCAACATTATATCGTCAAAATTTAACCATTTATATGCACACACACACACACACACACATACAGAAATTTAATTTTCCTTTCACTGACTTAAAAAATGACAAGGAGAAAGGCTACCATATGCAAATTGAGCTTAATTGGTTAATTAGGTATCTTTAGGCTTTGGAGGCTCTGGGGAGAATGTTGATTACAATTGTTTCTGTAATACTAGCATCTATTAAAAAATGACTGCCTGTTTTTCTTTTTCAAAATTTAGTTACTTATATGAAGTCGCCAGAAGACATCCTTACTTTTATGGCCCAGAACTCCTTTTCTTCGCCGAAAGGTATAAACATGCCTTTTCAGAATGCTGTCAAGCCGCTGATAAGGCTGCCTGCTTGTTCCCAAAGGTAATGCCTAAAAGAAGAATGGAAGAACCAGTTCATAACCCAACCTCAGATTTTGACCACCTTATGGCTAGATTTAGGGAACCCAAGTCTCTGATATAAACTTCTCTACATGGTCAAAAAAAGCCTTCCTCACTCTTATCTCCTCCAAAAGTTCTTTCATCCTCTGTGAAGGCCTCTGATATCTTCAGTCCTCCTTCTGAGACTTGCCAATGGTTATCCGAAAGAGGGAGTCAACGTCCATGTGTCTAAGTATCTCACCAGTTTTTTGATGGCAGTAATCATCACAGTGAAATACAGAAACTCATTTGTCAAATTGCACAGCAAGGGCGCGGTTTCTGTTTATCTTCCCATAAACCTATTTATTGGGGCAGGAACTCAAAGGAGGCAATTTTACTGCATCTGGAAGCGAGGGTTCATACATCCATTCCATAAATAGTTATTATTATGTGCTTTATTCTTTTTACTGATGTTACAAGAGTGGGTAGAGGAGGGACTGAAATGAATAACACACAAAATTACAAAGTCAGCAAAGTCACATTCCCTGGGCTATCAGTGTCCTCTGTTCTCCCGTTTCTCCTTCCAGGGCCCTTTTCCCCTACAAAGCCTCCAGCTGGTATCTAGCTACCTAGAGGCTCTCGCTATGATCAGACTAATTTTTCCTTTTCTTACACAGCAAAATAATTATTTGCCAAACAGAGTACTTGGGAATTTAGTCATAAATTATCTCTTTAAAATTTAATTTGGCATAGTCTCATCTGAGCTTATGAAGGTATATTTACAATTTTTCTTTTCTAATTGTTCCAAAATTATTCCTTTTTGTAGCTTGATGCTTTGAGGGAGGAAGGACTGGCTTCATCTGCCAGACAGAGATTCAGGTGCAGCAGTCTTCAGAAATTCGGAGAAAGAGCTTTCAAAGCATGGTAAACACTTTTTTTTTTTAAGATAGTTTGTGTCTTTATAATGGTGTAATGATGATTCCGTTGACACAATTGTACATTTATATGGCATTTTAAAAAGTGCTTTCAAATACGTCTTTCTGGTTTTCTAAAAGGTACAAATTTAGTAAAGGTAAAAATCAGAACATCAATGACAATTTTACATTTTTTTAATCATACTTTTTCTAAGCAGTCAAGAATTTAGAGAAAGCTATCTTTTTTGTCCTAAAAAAGGGACACATATTTAAGTCCCATTATAAAGAGTGGAAATCTTATTCTAATGATCCATTATTTTATTTTGAGACAGAGTCTGACTGTTGCCCAGGCTAGAGTGCCGTGGCATCCTAGCTCACAGCAACCTCAAACTCCTGGGCTCAAGCGATCCTCCTGCCTCAGCCTCCCAGGTAGCTGGGACTACAGGCATGCGCCACCCTGTCCAGCCAATTTTTTTTTTCTATATATTTTTAGCTGTCCAATTAATTTCTTTCTATTTTTGGTAGAGACGGGGTCTCGCTCTTGCTGAAGCTGGTCTCGAACTCCTGAGCTCAAACGATCCAACCTCCTCGGCCTCCTAGAGTGCTAGGATTATAGGCGTGAGCCACCGCGCCCGGCCTGGTCCATTATTTTTATAGTAGTCAGGATCTTTTATTTAATTTTATCTTTCCCCCAATGATCTGAAAGTGTCAGCTTGTCTTTTTTTGCCCTGATAAGTTATGTCCTGAAAATTAAATTCAGTCAGCAACTAAGTTGAAGTCTTCCAATTTTGTCATAGCTCCAACTCTGCTCATACTCTCATATTTTTTCCTGGGCCTCTGTTTTTACATTACTTAGCTGGTTCGGGGAGCATACTTTAATATCTGACTGAGCCAGGAAATATACCATGCCCACTCCCTACCCCCTAACCCCTCACCTGCTAGTCCACAACAATCAACACAAATAGGAGATAAAATGAAAATAATAGACATTATGCACGCTCTCTAGAAACTGTCAATTGAACTATATTTGCCCATCATTCCTACCATTTAAAATCCCCCAAAGCAACTAAATTGATAAATAAAACAATCCCGTCATGAAATGATAAACAGGCTATGATTGATTCTGGTAAAGAAATCTCTCCTTCATCAGATTTAGGCAACTCTGAAATGATCAGGGAAAGAACAAGGAAATCAGCCTTTTACATCTTGGCATAGTGTAGAGACTGTGTTGGATCTTTCCTGGTAAAAGTATGATCAATGAAAACTCCTTAATTTTGTAGAAGTTATGAAGTTTCTTTTCTCAGAGACCTTTGGAAGTCAGGAAGAATGTGTTTTATGGAGAAAAAAGGTAACTGGAATTTGTGGGTACTTCCCACATTATAAAATGCTTTCATAGGTGCTATCTAATTTAATCCTCAAAATAGTCCTTGGGAGGCCAAGGCAGGAGGATCGCTTGAGGCCAGGAGTTTGAGACCAGCCTGGGCAACATAGCGAGACCCTATTCTTATCCCCCCCCCCAAAAACAGCCAAGTGTGGTGTTGCACACCTGTAGTCTTAGGTACTCTGGAGGATAAGATGGTTGGATGGCTTGAGCCCAGAGTCCAAGGTTGGAGTGAGCTCTGATGACAACACTGTACTTCAGCCTGAATGACAGAGTGAGACCCTGTCTCAAAAAAAAAAAAAAAAAATTCTATATGTTAGTTTGTCTTGAAATTTTTTGTTAGAAATAGCATTTTCCTAGTGCTTTCACATAAAATATTGCATGACAATATTTTAATGGGGGGATTTTCTTTTTAGGACAATAGCTCGCATGAGCCAGAAATTTCCCAAAGCTGATTTTGCAGAAGTTTCCAAGATAGTGCAAGACCTTGCCAAAATCCACAAGGAATGCTGTCACGGCGACCTGCTTGAATGTGCAGATGACAGGGTAAGGTGTCATCCATATGCTCTTTGGTAGCTTGCGTGCTTAAGTTGGTAGGATGGATTCATTTCATTTCATTGGTGACAGCTGATGGTGGGTTAAGATTGTCTTCCGTGCTCCCATTTGCTCTGTCCCTGACCTTTCCCTGCCTTGCAGTACTTTTCTTTTAACCTGGCTATTCTAATTACTAAATGACTGAAAACCCCTCCCTTCATCGGTTTGTAAACCCTTTCCTTCACACTCCCACCGTGAACGAGGGCTTCGACTGAAGGAGAACAGCTGGCAGGTAGATTTCTAAGATTTTAGGGGGAGGTGGGTGGCGTTGGAGAAGGCCTGCCACCTGCAGAGACATTTAGAAATGATGTATTTTTTCCCCCTCTATATCTCTCCCTTAATTAACTCTCTTTGTTGAATATACAAATATTTAGCATGATAATCTCTTTTCCCCAAACTTGTAATATTTTCTCTTTGTTCTTTAAATATTAAAAATATGATCAAACACTACAATCCTAATCTCTCATGACACTTTCTGGAAAATCAAAGGTAGATATTTGATATACGTAAGCAGGGCCTGTGACTGTGATCTTGATTCATTTTTCAAACACCACTCATACTTTATTCAGTCATTTGGTTTCAAAATACCTGCACTTAATTTGAGGGAAATATTTGGAAAAACAGTAGAGTTTTAATGAAAAAAACTTAAATCCCTTAACAGCAGAAATACAAATTCAATAAATAACTGAAAGGAGCCCCTGTTACTAGTGCATTTAAATCAAAGGAGGAATGTTTTAGTAGTTCAATCTGAGTCTCCGGGTTTAGGAGCAGACTGAGAACATGTTTATAGAAGGCACATCGGTATACATATGGTCTTAGGATGCAATCAGTGTGTTCTGCTCACATAATAAAGGTGCGAGGAGAAAGTGTAGCGATGCCAATTTATGTCGAACAATTTCTATCACCCTGCTCGTAGGCGGACCTTGCGAAGTACGTATGTGAGCATCAAGATTCATTGTCCTCTAAACTGAAAGAATGCTGTGATAAGCCTGTCTTGGAAAAATCCCACTGCATTGCTGAGGCGGAAAACGATGAGGTGCCTGCTGACTTGAGCCCATTAGCTGCTGATTTTGTTGAGGATAAGGATGTTTGCAAAAACTATGCTGAGGCAAAAGATGTCTTCTTGGGCACGTAAGTCGATAAGCAATCATTCTTTCATGGATTTTATCTGGCCTCACCACTTAGGAAGATATGCTAGACTTTTCTTTGGAGTTGCTACCATTCCCACGTTGCACAGAATGCTTCTTCATCCTGCTGTCTCCCAGCATCTAAACATTTTTCCGACATAGTTAATTAGTTTAAAACGCTGTGATAAAATAATATATGCTTACCGCAAAAGCGCGATGTTCCTTACTCCTTAGGGATATTTCTGGAAATACCTCTAGAAATATTTGATGTGTATATAAATTATATAATCAATTAATTAATTAAAAGGGCATTTCTTGAACATCTATAATACATGCGTGTGAATACATATTGCCTATCTATCATCTACTATTTATCTATCTAATCTATATAATGGTAGCAAAGGTGTATAAAAAGAAGTTTGGGGTCTGACACCAGGTGTTTTATATTTGGTTGAAGAGACCAGAAGTTCAGTAGTGTGGCAAGGTAACATGCTCTGAAATGACAAAATAAATGATTATATATTGTCAGTAAGTATAGTGATAAACTTTGCATTTTTGTGGTTGGATTATGACAGTTTGCTATGCATTAAATAATATTTAATAAAATTATGTCCTCTACAAGGTTTCACTCATACAGAGAAGGAAAAGAAAATTTGAAGAATACATCTCTAGCCACCTATCAGAATCTTTCTGAGATGTAGTTCAAATCAAACAAAATATACCTAAAAATGACAGGTGTCATTCATCAAACATTTAATATGGCAATGTGTATTTTGCATAGATTATGTCATGCATTCTTCACAATCCACCTTATGAGACAGATACTATTATTATCTCTATTCCCCAAAGGAGGAAACTAAGCTTCTGATAATTTCAATAAATTGCCTGGATGATATAGTGAAACAAGTGACAGAGCCAGGAATTGAGCCCAGATACATTTAACTGTGGACTCCCACGTTCTTGGCCACTAAGCTTTACTGCAGGCAATTTAGTTAAATTCAGACCTTTGAAATGTGAGTTACTCTTGAGGTTAGTTATGTGATTTTTCTTGCTCATCTGTCCAACGAAATCTGTTTTATTTTCTTCTTAATTAGGTTTTTATATGAATATTCAAGAAGGCACCCTGAGTACTCTCCCTTGCTGATACTGAGAATGGCCAAGAAATACGAAGGCACTCTGGAGAAGTGTTGTGCCACGGCCGACCCGCACGGATGCTACGCCAAAGTGGTAGGTTTCCTGCAGGGGAAAAAGATGTAGCTCTTCGACTGATGGTTCCAATAATGAGACAGAAAAATAACGCAAGAATGTAAAATGCTATGGAATATGATTTAGATCTTTTCTTAAGGTGGTTTCAATTCCGTGTTCTTCAACATTATAGGGAAAATGGCCTTAAATAGAATGATTAATAAAACCTAGAAGAGTTAGAGAAGATCAGAAGAGAACAATCGCTAATTTTACAAAATCTTGACCATGCTTTTTCTCTTTTTCATATTCCTGAGAAGAAAGTCATATAAAGTAAATTTAAATGTTAATTAAAAGAGATTTAACTTAGATATAAAGAAAGTTAACCTGATTCCAAGATTTATGAAGTTCTAGAATTAAAATCTTAAGGGAGGTTGTAGAATCTATTCCTTTAGAATATTTTCAAAATTTTTTTGAGAAGGTTTCGGAATAGTTCTTGAAGAAGTTAAGTTAAGAGAGGAAATTTGTTTTGGAGGATTTTCAGGGTCTCTGCTAGCATACGTAATGGTTTCCAAACTATTCAAAATAAGAGAAAAGTCATTCTTTCCTCTCCCAAGAAGCTACTTTATGCCAGGCCCCGCACTGCAACCAATGCCCAAGGTAAAGTCTCTCATTTTGGAGCACTCAGGACCCAACTGGAAAGGTGGCCTAATAATAATAATACTTCTAATCATAGCCACCACTCATTGAACTGATACATATGCCAGGTACTGCTCAATTTCATTAGCATAATTGGTTTACAGAGCAGTTCTGCGAGGTGAGTACCATCTTTGTCCCCATTTTAGAGGTGAAGAATCTGAAGTTTGGAGATGGTAAGTAAAGTTGCCCAACTGGAAAAGGAATCAGATGGCCAGGCTCAAATGTGAGCCATGGAACCACGTCTGCGATGCAGCCCCACCGAGTAAAACGAACAGCTCGAACATAACATGGCAGAGGTAGCTTTGAAGATCTATTCAGGTGGCTTTGGACAGAGAGAGGAAAGGATCTTGCTCTGACTAGAGGGGTGAAAAACAACCTGCATCTGATCCTCAGCTGGAATCACACAACTCTTTTATGTTTCAGTTGGATGAATTTCAGCCTCTTGTGGAAAAGCCTCAGACTTTAGTCAATGAAAACTGTGCACTCTTTGAGAAGCTTGGAGAGTATGGCTTCCAGAATGCGTAAGTATTTTTGTTCGTTTACTGATTTTTTTCTTGATCAATTTGTAATTAAGACTTAATATATAGGCCACATAACATAAGACTTTTAATAATAAAAATATAGTATATATATATTTCAATCACTCTTTGTCAAGAAAGACTGGAGAGGAGAGATAAAATAAGTTGATGGGACGGAGAGACCTATATTTGAATTCAATCTAAAAAATTGGTTTCTTGAAACTGGGAGTATGGGGCCGGCTGTGGTGGCTCTTGGCTGTAATCGTAGCACTCTGGGAGGCTGAGACGGGAGGATCACTTGAGGTCAGGAGTTCGAGACCAGCCTGAGCAAGAGTGAGACCCCATCTCTACTAAAAATAGAAAAATTAGCCAGGCATCATGGCAGGCACTTATAGTCCCAGCTACTTGGGAGGCTGAAGCAGGAGGATCTCTTGAGCCCAGGAGTTTGAGGTTGTTGGGAGCTGGGCTGATGCCACAGCACTCTACTCAGGGCAACAGAATGAGACTCTGTCTCAAAGAAAAAAAGAAGGAAAGGAACTGGGAGTAGGTAGGCTAGGAGGGTAAATGCCAAATCTTGGTATATTGGAACTGGGAATGTGCTTTGAAGGTTAAGAGATAGTTTGTGGGCAAATAAAACATAGCAATATTTTACAGAGCAGGAACTAGTAGGCCTTGAATAGCAGGAGCTCAAAAAGTAATATATAAGTCGAACACGAACATATGATAAAATGGATTTAGATACATATATGAATATTAGATTCATAATGAGCGATGTGGGGAGGGATTGGATGTTTGGAAGATGCATCTAGTCTTTGATCGTTACGACCTTTTTGTCCTATGGAATTTTTCTCCCTAAAAGATAGACAGAATGGCCTGCTGGACTAACGTCCAAATTCCATAGAGCCTTATCTATGGAGTTAAAGACAGGAGGGACATATGATTCAGTAGATATTTATTGTGTGGGTCATATGCATAGTTGGCACTCTTCTAACTATGGATGTTAGGAATAACAACAGTGAACAAGATGGTCTCTTCCCTTGAGAAGATTATAGTCACACGTTGACTTTTAATGGTGATTGGCATTCTTAATAATGATTTATTACATACTAGGTACCATGCTGGGTTAATTGCATAATTTATTCCTTTTAATTTAATCCTTGCACCATCCTTGTTGAGTCAGGTATATTCCTCTCATTTTTCACCTGTATTTTTCAAGTTTAGGACAGTGCTGACATATATTAAGCTCTCAATAGGTTTAATTGAAAGAAAGAAGCAACTAATAAATATATTAATGCCACTGAATTATAATAAGGTAACTCATTTTCCTAAGATTATATGTTACAGGTAGAATTCAAAGCCAGATTTAAATAGCTGCTCAGGATAAGTTCTTCCCCCCTATACTATCCCACCACTCTGCAAATGGAGATAATATGATGAATGAAAAATAACAACATTGTAGTTAATATGGGCCAAGTTTTCTCTGTTCGATTTACTGTGTTAAAAAAAGACAGCTTCTTGCCTGGCTGAAAACGCATGGCCTATTTTCTTGCAGGCTGATAGTTCGTTACACCAAGAAAGCACCTTCAATGTCAACTCCAACACTCGTGGAGGTTTCAAGAACGATGGGAAAAATAGGTGCCAAGTGTTGTAAGCTAGAGCCAGTAAAAAGAATGTCCTGTGCTGAAGACTTTGTGAGTATTTTTAAAATATAATAGAGTTAATAATGATGATTTTTTGCTTTTAGATATTGACAAAGCTACCTTTCAGAAGCAGGGGTGGATTAATGTGTGTGTGTGTGTGTGTGTGTGTGTGTATGGGAGTGGTAGCCAGAACTTGGTCACCTACATTATCTTGACTACCAAGATGAGGGTTTAGATTAGATCCCAAAGGTGATAAATTGTTTCAAAAAAGATCCATGCATTTTCAGGGTTCCATGCTGGTGTTTTCTAAGTTTTCACTTTGTCCGTGGGTCTCTTCTTTAATGATCAGTATAAGACTATTTCCTCCACACTCCAACACATATCTCAGGACATATCACCTCAAATTATTTTCATCAGTTATTTTCTCGAGTGTATTATTCCTAAAATGTAGACATTTTAATTAAAAGACAGAAGACTTAAAAGTCTTTATTTGCAGTTCTAAGGATAAACAAATCACTGCCTCAAATCACTTTGGATTCAATGTTGCTAGTTAAAATATAACACTTTTTTTGGTGCATTGGAAAATGAGGTTCATAGAAAACTTTTAGCTTTGCTTCTTTTGAATTTCTGTTCTCTGTCCATTCTTTAGCTATCTTTGGTGTTGAACCGGATGTGTGTGTTGCATGAGAAGACCCCAGTGAGTGAAAAAGTCACTAAATGCTGCACAGAATCCTTGGTAGATAGGCGACCGTGCTTTAGCGAACTGGAAGTCGATGAAACATATGTTCCAAAAGAATTTAATGCTGAAACATTCACCTTCCACGCGAATATATGCACACTTCCTGACAAGGAGAAGCAAATCAAGAAACAATCGTGAGAAGTATTTCATTACTGCATGTGTTTGTCTTGATAGTGAGAACAGATGATTGAAATGAGCAACTTTTTCAGAAGTGGTAATATTTCTTAGAGAGAAGCGTTTGAGTGTATTGGCCTTATTTAGCTGATAAAAGAACCAAGAATAAAATAAATAACTTTTTTCCTTAGCAAAAAACCTATATTATAATTTTGCCCACAAATCATTCGAAGTAATATTGTGGATGAAAGCCATAGTAGAATAACATCTCAGGCCATGTCCAATAGAAAAAGCTGAACAATGAACTGTTGGATTTGTGTAGATAGCAAATTAGTTAGTAGGAATCATAGAAGAATTTATTTTGGGGCAAAAATGGTTATTTTAAGTTTGCTCTGTGGTGACCCCACAGATGAGGCAAACCCCCAAATGTGATTTTTGAGAATGAGACTTGAATGAAAAACTAGAAATGGTAATTCTGAGGTTCAACTTTCTATTGCTGTCACAAGAGATTAGAATTGCAGGAAATTTAGCGATAGAAAGTTGCTATCATCTCTGGTTGGTTATAGTCATGGTCCAGACTTAAGAGTAATATTGCAAAACCTACTACGCCCGCACATCTTTCTCTCTGGCATTGTTGTCTTTGCGGATGTCAATGAAAGAGAACCACCAGATCCCATGAGTCTGGATAATCTTTTTTATAGCGTCTCCACTATTAACTTTGAATGGGGCAAATTTCAAAGACCGAATAGAAAGATTCTCAGATGAGAAAATTTCAAAATAATGTTAGAGATAATTTTTAAAGGATCATTTTTATCTTTTAAATAACTGTAAAATTCAATGTGATATTACTTTCAAATGTGAATAATATATGAATGCAATGACATAATGCTTTCTAGAAATTAACTGAATAGAGATCTACTGACACTGTATAAGATGTAGAGCAATTTACACTGAGTATTTCATTCGATCCTCCTACTAACCCTATGAAAGTGAATTTTTTTATCCTCATTATACAGACGGGAATATTGAGGTTTATAGCGGTATATATCTCGGCCTCAAACTCAGAGTTGCCCGTCTGTAAGACTTATAATCTTAAATGATGGCACTACCATCCTTATTATCTCCATATTCTTTTATGTCAGTAACCTTTTTCCTGTTGTTTTTTTCTTTTTCCATTCAAATGCAGTGCACTTGTTGAGCTCGTGAAACACAAGCCCAAGGCAACAAATGATCAACTGAAAGCTGTCATGACGGAATTCACAGCTTTTGTAGAAAAGTGCTGTAAGGCTGACGATAAGGAGGCCTGCTTTTCTGAGGAGGTACTGGAGTTGACTTCATTTTAATATGTCTAATTTCCATTTTTGTGCATTTAGTTAGGATAGGGTTTAGAAATGTATATATCTAAGAACACCCTATACATGTGGCACAGGGATCTTATTCTACATACAGTTGTCTTACAAAATGACCAAAATAGTTCTTCATTTTTATCTCCTGCTGCACTGCGGCATGTTATTATGTTTATGTTTATAATGCATGTTCTGTTTCCAAATTTGTGGTGCTTATGAAAATTGATGGAAATATTTGTAAGATCTGAAATCTTTTTGATCATTAAACCAGAACATTAATTTATTTAAGCATTTTCTTGAAAAGCGGTGGTCTGTGATTTGGTTGATTTTACAGGTTAGTGGGGGAAATTTGCATTTAAATGTCTAAATCATTTAATATTCCTCCCTATGGTATGACAGTCATTTTTTTATTCCAGTGGCGGAAATGAATGTCTGTGGGCTTCCTTCTAGAGATTATAGTAGTAAATTGGAGTTAAAGGATGTGACTCATATGAAATCAATTTGCAATCACCAATGTCTATGTAAGTGGTAATCTTTTATCCTAATAGTAATGCTAATATTTTCCTAACATTCATCATTTCTTTGTATTCAGGGTCCAAAACTTGTTGCTGCAAGTCAAGCTGCATTAGCCTAAAAACATCAGAATTACAAGCATTTCAGGTAACTATATTTGGACTTTAAAAAATTAATTATAATAGTTATTATTAAAATAGCAAAGATTGACTGACTACTGCCAAGAGTCATACAGACCAGCACCAACCAGTCCTCTAAGCTCTTTATATACATTTTTCAATTCTCAAAATAGTGGCTGAGTTGGGTACCATTATTTATTTCCATTTTGTAGATGAGAAAATGAAGGTACAGATCAAGGCATAGGTTAAGTAATTTTTGAAAAGGGCCACCCAGGTAGCGAGAGGTGGAGCCAAGATTCTAAATTCCAACCAGAGTTTAAGAGTTAACCATTGTCCTATTTGGACTCATATGAAAGTAAGTAACGGCTTAGCAGGAGAATTCTCTAGGTATCAGGCTCAATCATATGAAAGAGCATTTTTGTCAGTCAAAAACAGGTGAATATCAGAGATTTAACATGGTTCAACCTAGTAGCTCAACAAATCCATTCCACTGAAGGATATGATGCATCCGTGATCTTTATAGTGAATAGTATGATACTAAATTTCCAGTTTGTCAACATGCTGAACTTTAACAGAATTTCTTTTCTTAGGACAAAAGGGCCCACTTTAAAATGTAGATGTTTGAACAGAAACATGTTTTACCCATTTTGTTTGTCATATTTTGGGGAGAATTAAAAAATAGAAGAATAATAAAACGTTTTTAAAAACAAGTTGTTCAACTATTTTTTAACATGAATTATTGTCATATTTTCCAAATTGATTGTTACGTCTATTCCACTATTAGGTTTTAACTTACTTTTTGCCCATACGATAATACCTATGTATAGTGCATTCGACAAGGAAGCAGCTTAGAAGCTCCACAAATTTGGTTGTTTCAAAATGTGATTGGTTTTAGTACCAAGTGGAAAGATTTTCTTCGTAAGGTTCTAAATTTGAGAAGATACCTTTTTGTTTGTAATAATTTAGGTAAACAATAGGTATTAAGTAAATAATTCAGAAGAGTGATGATGAAGAGCTTCTGAGTTTGAAGCCTGAGGAATCTGATGGCACCAGTGATAAAGAGGTGATTTCACAGCATTTCTTGGTGTGACCCCTTGGCTGGCCTAGCAGGAGAACGCAGCTCTTACAAGTCTAGGACAGGCCCGAACTGTTTCCACTGGTGAAAATTTCAGAAAGACAATCTAAACAATTTGGCCTTTATTTTGATAGACTTGAAAAAGACATGCCATTTTACAAGTAGCACTTACATTTTTCCTTTTGTTTTTCAGCCTACTCTGAGAATAAGAGGAAGAGAAATGAAGAGCTTTATTCATCTGTTTTTCTTTTCTGTTGGTGTAAAGCCAACACCCTGTCTAAGCAACATAAATTTCTTTAAACATTTTGCCTCTTTTCTCTGTGCTGCAATTAATAAAAAATGAAAAGACTCTACTATAATGGTCCAGGACTATTATTTTTCAGAGGGGTGTTGCCATCCTGAACATTTTGTAGGTTCTCTGAAAGTTCCAATGTTTTCTCTTACTTGACTTCAGCTAGAGGACTTCTAGTTCCTAATGGGCTAATTAATTAAAAAAAAATAATACTCTTATGAGGTATAGATTATAAGCATTCAAAACAATATTTTAACATATGGTAATTCTGAATAAGAGAACGAAAACTATGGTATAGATAAGGCATGGTTTTCTTTATTTACTACTGGGATTGTATAAGAAACAGTGAGGAACAAAGGAGATGGAGATGATTGTAAGAGTAGTTAATTGAATTGGAAAAAAGAATGTGATCCTAGAAGAAATTTAAGACAGTTTAGGATAACGATACTGGAAGAGTGTAAGAAGTTTGGAAAAGCATTATTGGAAGAGGGGATTTGGAGATCTGAAGGCATGTATACGAAGGAGTAATTAAAGTATACTGAACCGATCATGTACAAGAGTTGGGAGCTGAAAGTTTCCTGTACAAAGTTAAAATGTTATACTCAATGCTGGGCCTCTTTTCCCTGTTCCCAGAGGTGATCACTCGGATCATCCCCTTATCTGTAAATTTACAGACCTACCAGACCTTTGTCTATGAATTCACAGACCTATCAGATCTTTGTGCCTGAATTTATATGCTTTGTCATGGCTAGACTTATTAGTTTGTATGTTGTTTTTTAATTTTATGAAATTGGTTGCATACTGTACATGCTATTCGACAACTTATTCTTAATAATAATGAATCATAGTTTCATTTTAAGTATGGTGCTTGCAAAAAGGTTCTGGTACCAAGTTAAAAAAAGGCTCCTTCCCTTCCTGGAGTGTTATGTTCCACACTCCCCGCCATGTCACTGTCCCCTCCCTACCCAGCCCTCACGTTGGTCTACACTGAATGTATCAGACATTTTCCCAATTTGCTGCAATCATCACAAAGGGCAGACAGAGCTCGGGAGAGAAATGGAGATTGTGGGCCCCGGCTGGTCGAAGGACCAGGAAACAGACCTAGACAATTTTCAATAAGGCACTGCCGCTGAACTGGACCCACATGGGATCAGGTCGGGGCGCCCGGCCTAGATGGCACTGCCACCCTGGCCAGTGTCAGGCTCTGAAGGAGGACTTAAAATTTTTAGACATAGACCCTCCAAAGTGCTGTTCTGGCACCAAGTTAAAAAAAATTCCCCGCTTCCGGCGGAAGTGACCAGATTCCTTAGTGGATCCTAAGGAACCCGTGCCCGCTCTGGTTCTGGCCAGTGTGTTGTCCCAGCTATTTGTCTGTCAGTGGCAGGGTTTCTTTGTTGTTGTTGTTGTTTGGGTTTTTTGTTTGTTTGTTTTTGTTTTTTGCTGCATAGTACAGGAGAATGGTGCAGGCACACTGGCATGTGTGAGTGTGTGTGTGTGTGTGTGTGTGTGTGCGCGCGTGAAAGGCTGTTCTCATATCATATCAGGGGGTACATGATATGCTATCAATACGATTTATTACCAAGGATATTAAAGTTGATCACTTGTTTAAAGTAGTATCTGTCAGATTTCTCTACTATAAAGTTATTATTTTTCCCTTTTCTACTCTATTTTTTGGAAGCGAGTCATGAAAACCAGGCCTGACTAAAAGTCAGAGAGGGAGAGGGATTAAGCTCCTGGAAAGAGGGTATGTACATATCTTATTTAGAATTCTTCTGTAAGAAAGATTTGTTATTTATTTATTTATTCAATTTCTTATTTATATAAACTTATACATGTATTTATTTAAAACTTTGGGTTATAATTCAGTGTTACATTATTTTGTTTCTCAAATTATTCCAACTTAGGCCTTTGGGGCTCCTTTTAGGTTGGCTCCTGTATCCCTTTGACATAACCCCATACTTTTTGTTTTTGAATACTTATTTACTTTCTGACACTGCAAAATACTTCAGGGTCATCTTGTATTGTCCCTTCCCTAGACCTAGAAACAGCCATTTGTTCAAGGAGGACTGGTTCCTTGAATTAGAGAAGGTTTCACAAACAAAGATTTGCGCACTGAGTGTGCTCATTGCTAATGGGGTATCACTGCTTCTAGACCCTCTCAGGGAACAGAGCTAAGAAAGGCAGGTGTGTATACTGCTAACCCACACATATGTATATGTCTGTAATTATTTCTGTGACTATGCATCTATCTTTCTGGGTAAAGATGAGCTCATACTAATATCTCTGGCTGTAATCCAGAACCACATGGTTCATTCTAGCCTTCCCCCTTGCCCATGTGTAACTTCCCTCTTCGACAGTGAGAAACTTGTCTCCCACTATCTACCTTCCACTTATTTATTTGTTCATCTTCACGATGCTTGCAAAGAAGTTTCAGAATTATGGACTCATACCTTCACGAAAATCAAATTTACCAACTAGAGTACAGTATTTATGTATGGTTCTTTTTGTCCTTAGCTTTATAATTTCCAGTCAAAACATCATTTTCCAAAGTTATGCAGGTCTGCTCCATTTTTTTTCTACCCTCTTCTGTGTGAAGTTATGACAGGTGCTTTGGGTGACTTACATTGAACACAGCATAAGTTCAGGGCTCTGGCCTTTGACTCACTCTTGGTGTCAGATGCATGCGTGGGCCACCCAGCAGCTCCTTCTTGGCTGTGTTGCTCTAGAGTAACCTTTGTCTGCAGTACGTAAAGGTAGCAGGGCTGCTGGCTGGATCCTTTATCCAGGACACCCTCTGCTGCTGCCACCCAGGGTCGTCACTCCATTTCTCCATAAACTCCACATTGAGTGTGATGCACTCTTTGGGGTGGCCATGCCTATCCCTTCCAAGGGCTTTGGGCACTATTGCTCTGCAAGGCACATGGGCCCTTTCAGTTGACATCCTCTTTTGCCTCCATCCATGTGGTTACATTATGCTTCTTTGGGCTGGTCTCAAGCCCTGCCAAACATTCCTTGCAGGAATGTGATCACGCCTCGTGCTGCATCACAGGCCCCTCACCTATCCTTCCTGTTGGTGGCTGTGTGTGGAAAACAGTGGTGCAATTATCATTAAAAGAGGTCACATTCTAAAAATGCAGTGACTATGGCCTAAGAGTTCAGGAGAAATCATGGTTGAAAGATGTGTTGTTGTATATGTATGCTAACAAAGTCTGAGTAGTAAATTTAACATGACCAGAGACTTGCATTAGTGTTTATCATCAGTGAAGCACAGTAATAACATTTAAAAGAGTCACGGCAAGCCCAAATTCATGGTGACGTGATGGATAATGCAGCACTATCAATCTTGATGTAACCAGCTTTAAATTAAACGTATGATAATAGAGAACTGTACAGGCAAGAAGATTTATTTGTTTCAATACAAACAGGCTCCAAAGAACCATTACATCATGAGTAATAACCGCATTGCTACTTTTTTCTTGATATAGGAGATATAAAGTTAGCCAGGAATGAGATGCCTTTGACAATAAGGAAGATAGCACCAACAAGAGACAGTACCTGGACCTGAACAGGAAGAGATAGTGCCTGGACAGTAAGAAGAATCTTTGTGTGACCTGATTGGACAATAAGCAAGTGTGTCAGTATCACTTCTTTAATCATTATTCTAAATCTTAATGGATAAATTAATATGCTTCCTATGGGTCCATGCAAATGTCGCATAAATCCAAAGGGCACTACTAACGTAGAACAGAATGTGAAGGGTGCCTCCTGGTGTTGAGCGATGTGGGCTCAGTTATTTTTATTAGTACTGTTAATGTTTTAGGGATTTGGTTTATGAAGGGGCAGCTAAGATTGTGGTAAGACTGCTATTTTATAACAGATGTATTGGATATATGGAAACTACACATGGAAGCTCATCATTCCTACCCTTCCCTTCTTACCTAACGACTCTCTTTGTTCTTCTTAGTCACTGTATAAAGTCCAGCCTTCCACCTCTCCAATCTCTCTTTTCACCCTCCCTTCAATACCCTAATCAGTTTGAACTTCACAGTATTCGTTAGCACACTATGCTTTTCATGCCTCCGTACGTGAGTTCTTTCTATAACATCGGGGCTGTCTTTCTCACTCTTTTTTATATGTTTAATCCAGTTTAAAGGTCACTTTCCCTGGTTAGAGTCAGTCCCTTCCTTCCTTAATACTCCTTTGCTCTTTGAACTTGACTTATTATAGCATTCACATTCATTTTTTATTCCTATTTACATTTATGTTTTATTATAATTATTATAGATTTTATAACCATTTTACATACATGCAATCTGCGTCCTAAGGTTGGAATTTGAACACAAGTCATTCTGACTCCTGACAGCAGGCCCCGTTAACGGTATCTGTTCATATATGTAGCTCTCTCTTCAACTAGATAGTGTTTCTCGTGGTCATGAATTAAAAGTCCATGTGTCTCCCCTGGCGCTTAGCATAACTTGGTACATAATGAGTATTTAATAAAAATTAGGTGAATAAACCGATGTATACTATGGGCTACAAATATTCTAAACTACAAATCATAGAATCCTAAGTTACAATAATTTCCTGGACTTCTGCAACAGCAAATATAGTAAATTGAATTTCATGCAAATTTAAATCATGCAAATTTGTGTTTTAGGATAATAATCATGATTCATTTTATTTTAACCATGTGAAATAGTGAAAATTCCCCCAGTAAAAATGCAGAGAGAACTGCACATTCAAAGCTGGCAGACCTAGCAATGTTTCATACGTTGGTGTCATTTTGCCTCACTGTGATGGGTCTAGAGTTATCCCAATTATCTGTCTTCTGTGAGTAACTAGAGAATAAATATGTGAATACTCGCATGGCATCAAAGGAAAAGCTTTAGCATTTTGAGATATGTCTTTTTGGGAAAGGTAGAATCTTTTTCTGATGAATGAAATATTTTATGTTAATCAAATGTTATATATGACGGTTAATGTATAGGTGGAGTAATAGCCATTTTGTTCATTTTATTTAATTCTTGTGAGTCTTGTGTAATTTCATCAACACTAGACTATAAAAATTAACTGGACAATATCTGAAAAATATTGCATGAAAATGAACACATCACTTTCCCATATTTACTCTTTATTTCTACTCAGGTTTTACTCAGTTCTGTTTGTCACAA
Organism: Propithecus coquereli; assembly: GCF_000956105.1. NCBI lineage: Eukaryota > Metazoa > Chordata > Mammalia > Primates > Indriidae > Propithecus > Propithecus coquereli. The sequence continues at coordinate 3,713,693 of NW_012152396.1, forward strand.
ATTTCTTTATTCACTTACTTAGCCAAATGAGATCTGTACACTAGAGACTGGTTCCTTAAAAACCCATGAATTTCTTACCTCCCACGAATACCAGAGAGCACATATGTTCTTATTCCTTCTTAGGAACATCAAAAGTGATGGCATTTTTATAAATAAAGAGTGCTTGTTTAAAACTATATAGTCTAAACAAGGGAAGAGACATGATTTGCTTAAGAATAATTGATAATAATTCTAGTTTTTTATTTCATATAGTTCCTATGAGAAAAATGTATACTTACACGGTTGTGTGTGTGTGTGTGTGTATGTGTGTGTGTCTTAGTCTGTTCGAGCTGCCAAAACAAAATACCATACCTTGGGTGACTTAAACAACAGAAATTTATATTCCCACATTTTTGGAGGCCGAAAGTCTACAATCAAAGTTCTGGCAGGGTTTAGTTTCTGATGAGGGCTGTATTCCTGGCTTATAGATGGCCATCTTCTCGCTGTGTCCTCATCTGTTGGAGAGAGCAAGCACTAATCTCATCACGAGGGTCCAGATCCCATAATCTTATCTAACCCTAATTACCTCCTAAAGGCCTCATCTTCAAGTACCATCATATTGAAGGCTAGGGCTTCAACATATGAACTGGGGAGGCAGGCTGGTGGGGGAACATCCAGCCCATAACAGAGTGTGAAATCTCTGGACCATGTAGGGGATTTTTCAGAATTTCCTATAACAGTGAGCCATCACTCAACCTTGCTAAATGCTATGGTTTGAATGCATGTATCTCTCCAAAATTCAAATGTTGGAACCTATTTCCCAATGTGATAGTATTAAGAGTTGGGGCCTTTTGGGAAGTGATTAATCTGCCCTCATGATTGGATCAGTGCTCTTATAAAAGAGGCTGAAGAGAGTGCTCTAGGTGAGGTGCCCTACTGCTATACGGGGACACTTAGCTAGTGCCATCTATGAGGAATGGCCCTCACCAGACACAGAACCTGCTAGTGCCTTGATCTTGGACTTCTCAGCCTCTGAAGCTGTGAGAAATAAATTTCTGTTGTTTATAAATTATCCGATCTGAGGCATCTTGTTTTAGAAGCACAGATGGACTAAGACACTAAGGAAAGGAAGTATTTAGCAATTATGCTGATGATGGCAGATGGCCAGAGACTCCCTCTGTTATTTCTTACACTCTGTCATTGCTATGGAAGCTGGAAAGAAAGGAACTCTATATAAAAAAATCATTACAAAAAAGGATTTAGGAAAGGCTTTTTTTGGTACAAATTATTGTTCTAGGAGATGCTCTCAAAGTATGGTGTTTCTCTTACGTAGTATATAATCTATTTGAGCA
>NW_012152396.1:3716933-3717401 GCF_000956105.1 Propithecus coquereli
TGCCTCCTGGTGTTGAGCGATGTGGGCTCAGTTATTTTTATTAGTACTGTTAATGTTTTAGGGATTTGGTTTATGAAGGGGCAGCTAAGATTGTGATAAGACTGCTATTTTATAACAGATGTATTGGATATATGGAAACTACACATGGAAGCCCATCATTCCTACCCTTCCCTTCTGACCTAACGACTCTCTTTGTTCTTCTTAGTCACTTTATAAAGTCCAGCCTTCCACCTCTCCAATCTCTCTTTTCACCCTCCCTTCAATACCCTAATCAGTTTGAACTTCACAGTATTCGTTAGCACACCATGCTTTTCATGCCTCCGTACGTGAGTTCTTTCTATAACGTCGGGGCTGTCTTTCTCACTCTTTTTTGTATGTTTAATCCAGTTTAAAGGTCACTTTCCCTGGTTAGAGTCAGTCCCTTCCTTCCTTAATACTCCTTTGCTCTTTGAACTTGACTTATTATAG
>NW_012152396.1:3720211-3721601 GCF_000956105.1 Propithecus coquereli
TTCTTACACTCTGTCATTGCTATGGAAGCTGGAAAGAAAGGAACTCTATATAAAAAAATCATTACAAAAAAGGATTTAGGAAAGGCTTTTTTTGGTACAAATTATTGTTCTAGGAGATGCTCTCAAAGTATGGTGTTTCTCTTACGTAGTATATAATCTATTTGAGCACGTGGACCAGTTTTGTTGTTTTAAGAACTCATGTCCGGCTTAGCATAAGCAGCCAACCCATCAAAGGAGAAATGCTGTTAATGAAAAGTACATGTTTATGAAATTTATTTCTGATTGGCCCTTGACTTGCTTTGCTCTATCTCTGTGTGACCCATATTGATATCTTAGTTCACTTTGCTGACCTCAAAGCACTTCTATCCTTTTAAGTTTGGCAGGCAGATTGGTTGCCTAATCTGACTCTGATTCCTCTCACTTTGTTCATGGAGTAGAAGAGAGTAAAAAAAAATGTTCTTCCCCTCTAAAAACCAGAGATAAAATCCCTTTGATGAAGGAAAACTGTCTTTTTTTAAGCTAAATACTTTAATAACTTGGTCTAGTACCAAGACCCTAAGTACTACCCCCTTCTTAGACCTGTCCTGGGACCTCTGGACCCTGAATATTTGAGAAAACACAAATGTAAACATTTCAGTAATGATCTGTGATGAGAAGAGTATGAGAGATATGTCATTCACTTGTGTCAACAAATGAGTGAAGACAATTAAATTAGTGCAAAAATGCTGACTACGACTGTCTGATTCAGTGTCCTTCAATTTCTGTTTATAAAGGTTATGCTCTGTGCCAGATGTTGTGCTAGGCACCACAGAAATCACAAAGATGAGTCTTTAAATACAAGAAGTTAACACAGCAACAACAAAAATAAATAAATGGGACCTGATCAAATTAAAAAGCTTCTGCACAGCCAAGGACATGATCAGTAGAGCAAATAGACAACCTACAGAATGGGAGAAAATATTTGCATGCTATACATCTGATAAAGGACTGATAATCAGAATCTACAAAGAACTCAAGCAAATCAGCAAGAAAAAAACAAACAACCCCATTAAAAAGTGCATAAAGGACATGAACAGAAACTTTTCAAAAGAAGATCAACTAATGGTCAACAAACACATGAAAAAATGCTCGACATCTCTAATCATCAAGGAAATGCAAATCAAAACCACAATGACATATCACCTAACTCCAGTGAGAATGGCTTTTATCAAAAAGTCCCAAAAGAACAGATGCTGGTGAAGATGTGGAGAGAAAGGAATATTTATACATTGTTGTTGGGACTGCAAACTAGTACAGCCTCTATGGAAAGTAGTATGGAGATACCTCAAAGAACTAAAAGTAGACCTACCATTTGATCCAGCAATCCCACTACTAGGTATTTACCCAAAGG
>NW_012152396.1:3724688-3742828 GCF_000956105.1 Propithecus coquereli
TGTAAAGTTACAAAGATTTCAGAGCTTATAGAATCTGGTATTTGCCAAATGTAACCTCTTCCTCTACCTTAAACTCTTATTTTTGAATGAGTACATTTATCATTCATTCAGCAAATGTTATGAACTCCTGACTGTGAACCAGACACCGTGAAAGGCTTTGGGATATTTTCTCGTGCTTAGCTGAAGCTGTATGTAGTTTGATTCATAAAACTATATTTCAGTTCTTCATAACTAATGCTTTATGACTATTGCTTTTCAGTTATTTCTTAATAACTAATGCTTTTGTTTTCAAATATTAGAGCGAAAGCCCCTCTCAGGGAGAGATAGAGAGCTGTGCCTCATGCATCCTATCCTACCATCTAAATGGGTAGACAAGGTCAGTGCCGCCTCTCACTAGAGAGAACTTTCGGGAAGACCTACCTGTTCCTGTTAGTGTGTTCCTAAGAAGAAAATACCTAGGGTAGCCATATGTAGCAGAAAATGAACAAAAACTAGCAAATAAATGGAAATTTTACTTGACTAGCATTTAAGACCTTGTTCATGCTATGATAAATGTTTGTTATCTGCTAGAAGCGTTACTGATCATAAACTTTTATTTAAATGTGTATCCTAGTAACTAGTAGTATGATTTATGTTTAAAAAATATACCTTATTGACATACAAATATGTCATATAGATGAAAAGTATTTTGAGCTAAACAATAACAACATAATCAAGCAATGTATTCTTTAATGAAGAGTCTGAATTGGTCAGACAACGTGTTCAGTGCCAGGCATATGGTAGGCATCCAATTAATAGTTTTAAAGAATTAATGTATTTATTTAGTCTAATTGCATAATGACGCTGGTGTCTTTTCTTTATGGCCTTATTAACTTATTAATTTGAAATGAATTAATTATTCTGCAATTGAGGGACAGATCATCTCTGTGAATATTCTGTAGTTTGTGAAGAATATTTAATGTATTCGCAAAATGGAATGAATTTGTAAGATTTTTCCCCTTTTCCACCAAAAGAGGTCTGTGTCCTTGAACATAAAATACAAATAACCCCTATGCTGTTAATTATTGGCAAATTGTCCCATCTTCAACCTAAGGAAATATCGTAAAGTAACAGATACACCAGCAAATGGTTACTAGTTAACAGGCATTGCCTGAAAAGAGTATAAAAGAATTTCAGCACCATTTTCAATATTCTTCTCCCACCAGTGCTAACAACGAAATAACTAGCAACCATGAAGTGGGTGGAATCAATTTTTTTAGTTTTCCTACTAAGTTTTACCGAATCCAGAACACTGCATAGGAATGCATATGGAATAGGTGAGATATTTTGTGTTTCTCTTTTTGTCTTTTCTCTATATATCAAAATTCTTAAATTTGCGTGCATCCATTTGTCCTGATTTATTTGTCATATTCACTGTTCTACACAGAAGAAAAATATTTAACAAGTGGATATATTTAGATAAAAGATAAACTTGTAACTTTATAAGAGATTAACAAAATCATAGCAGTGCTTAGCATGATCACTGGATGATTGGTGTGTTCCATGTTGAGCTAATTTTTTTATACATTATTTAATTGATATATATTATCTTTGAAAAAAATTATGCACACACACACCAGGCCATAGCTCTGGCTCCTTCATGTATAAAATTCCTACAGACTGGTAAAATAAGTAATGTCTTTATTCTTAATTCAGAAAAAATGGGTCATCATTTGACTGTCTGAAGAAGCAGCACTGTGATTGGGATATGGGAATGGCAAATTGTACCATAGGCATGTTCAAAAGGATGATTGAAATATATTTTTAAACATTTTATTTTCAGGCCAATTACAGCATCACATTACAGGGGAAAAATGAACAACTGGAAGACAAAATCTGGATGTTAGTGCCAGGTCTACTATAAATTATGCCTGTTAATTTCATTCCTTAGTTTCCTAGTTTTCTTAAGTATAACATTAAGATGTTTAGATAGATGATCCATAACTTCTTCTTAGTTCTGACATTGTATAAAAATACGTATTTGTAACCTTCATTACTTTCCTGGTTGCAGTCGAAAACATCATTTTTCATGACGTTTATTTTGCTTTCCAGCTTCCATACTGGATTCTTCCAAATGTGCTGCAGATGTGAACTTAGCTGACTTGTAAGTTTCACTTGTATAAATGCACTTTAAATGCACAAAGCAGTGATAACTTTATTAAGTAATTAAATGAAATGGGGTAGCTCTATTAGTTTTTAAAAGTACGAAAGCAAATTGGACAATTTCAAGAAAAGTTGTTGATACTGAATATTAAATTGATAATGAAGAGGTTGAACTGTCGGCCAATGCCTTAGGCATTAACCTCTAAATTCCTTGAAATTCCATGGGACAAACCAAATCAGGTTTTAGAAACTGAAGATTAGTGTCTTAGCAGTGACAGGATCTATGAATTCAGGAATTTTTCTCACCAATATCAATAGGATGATATCACAATGTTCTCTATTCTGCATGCTGTTTAAATCTTGGTAGCAAATCATAAAAGGTGACATACTCTATCTTCTGTTATTTGTGGAGAGTATGTTTTTCTCTTGAATACTGTCTTTCCATTCCACATTTCTGAAGTTTCTAATAAGGAGTTTAAAGCAGTGTGTTGCTGCTACTGCTAGCACGCAGAAACCTGCACAAGCATTGCTTTGAATTAATCCGTGAGCATTGTAGTCTTGGATCAGACCTTGATCATGCTGGGAGTAGACACAGTCAGAGGTCTAATGATCAAGTTTTTATTTAAATTTAAAAGAAACTCTAAAGAATACAGGCACCCTCAATTATGGGTACATTGCAGTTGATGGGTGATCACAAAAGAAAGAACCACTTTTGTGGGAAACCCACTCATTTTGGCTTTTAACATCTATATGTGTATTTATGGGGAAAGAAAACAATAAAAAGACTGAAATTTCTTCCTGAATGGCTAAATTTTATATAAATTTTTTATTAAAGGTCACCCTTCCTAAACAGGTCATACCATAAACAGAAAACAAAACAAAAACCAAAAACCGTATTCGAGAAAAATAAGCCTTGATATTTCTGTTCCTTAAGCATTCACGTGTATTTTTGTTTCAGAGCTACCGTATTTTTTGCCCAGTTTGTTCAAGAAGCCACTTACAAGGAAGTAAGCAAGATGGTGAAAGATGTATTGACTGTAATTGAGAAACCCACTGAGCAGCCTGCAGGGTGTTTAGAAAACCAGGTGAGTGAATGATTAAAAAAAAGCATTGTGATATTTGACGAAAAGTTAACATGCGGAAGAGAAGATACAGGGATGGCATAAGAAATGCATTTAAATATTTGAAGAACTGTTGTATGAAAGAAAAATTAGATTAATTCTGAATTGCTGAAGAGGGCAGAAGAGAACAATGGGTGGCTATCGTAGAGAGACAATCTAAGCATGGTGACTAAGAGCTAAGGTTCTGAAATAAGATTATGTGGGCGACCATGGGCATATTATCTAATTTCTTTGAGCTTTAGCTTTCTATCTATAAAATAAGGGATAATAATTGGTGAGGCACAGAGAGGTTAAGTAACTTTCTTAAGGGACCCACCAAACGGCAGAACCAGGATTTAAACTAGGCCACCTGGCTCCAGAATTAGCACCCTCAGAAGCTTCATTATGCTACACTCTATGCAATAGTGGATGTGAGGTGCGTAGCCAGATTTAGCAAACAAACGACAACAAAACATGATACCCAGTTCAATCTGAAGTTGAGATAAACATTGAACACTTTTTTTAATATAAGGATGTCCCAATGATGGAGCTCAATAAATAATAATTATTATTATTTATTTTATGTAAATATAGAAAAAAACTCTATACTGGCTAGAGCTATCCAGTTATGAAACAACATGCCCAGAGAACCCTCTGTCATGGAGGGTTGATGAAGTGGCCATTATGAAACAACATGCCCAGAGAACCCTCTGTCATGGAGGGTTGATGAAGTGGCCAAAGGACAATATGCCTGGAATATTACACAGGAGATGTCTTTTTAAAGATAAAGTATTTTTCAACTCTGAAATGCATGATTTGGTAAAAATCCCTCTTTTGCATGTCTACTTTTGGCTTGTCCTGACAATCTTGTAAAAATGTGTATAAAAATGCAAAATGCATTTCCTGTTACAACTTTACATCCAATTAGAAGTTAAAGATAATCTTGTAGATTGCCGATTCATCATTGTAAACTTAAAGGCATTTTTTAATGTGAGTTGGGAATTGGAGGTCTTATGTAAGCTTTCCAGGACTCTCTAAATATTATGTAGCCATCGTAAAAGCTAAATAAACGTTTCCTGAGATGAATGAAACACACATAGTCCTCAGAGGCTTTCTTTGCAATATTGGTATTATCTGATTTTGGTTAAATTAAGTCACCAAAGAAGGAAGCATGTGCATTTTAAAACGTCTTAGCTAAATCTGTAATAAAGACCAATGAGAAGTGTTTCTTTTAAAAATCATTTTTTCTAGTTCCAAATCTAATCATTACTACATTTCAAAATCATTTTTATTTTTAACTGAAAATAATATCTAATTTTTAGATCATTGTTTTGTCATAAGAATGTCAAACAAAATGAATATCCGTGTCTGAAACACAGTTTAAATGAAAAAGGAAATCTTACATATCCTAGGCCAAATTTTGATAACATAGAAGGGAAAAATAAAATAATTCAAAATTGAAGAGGAGAGACAAAATATGGCATGGATTTTTTTTTTCTTCTAAAATAAAATAATTTTGTCTCATAGTCATGTGTATTGCTCAAGGTTGGAGAATAAAATTTCATTTCCCATAAGGCAGCAAAGAAATCTATCTCATCAGGCTGAAACTAAATACATTGGAATTTGTATGGGAATTTTTCTTTTTTCTTTTAGCATATTATGAGGGTACAAATGTTTAGGTTATGTATATTGCCCTTGCCCCACCCGAGTCAGAGCTTCAAGTGTGTCCATCCCCCAGACAGTGCGCACCACACCCATTAGGTGTGAATATACCCATCCCTTCTTCCTCCCCCCGACTTGCCTGACACCGGATGAATGTTATTACTATATGTGCACTTAAGTGTTGATCAGTTAAAACCAATTTGCTGGTGAGTACATGTGGTGCTTGTTTTCCATTCTTGGGATACTTCACTTAGTAGAATGGGCTCCAGCTCTATCCAAGATAATACAAGAGGTGCTAGACCACCATTGTTTTTTGTGGCTGAGTAGAACTCCACGGTATACATATACCACATTTCATTAATCCACTCATGTATTGATGGGCACTTGGGTTGCTTCCACATCTTTGCAATTGTGAATTGTGCCACTATAGACATTTGAGTGCAGATGTCTTTTTTACAGAATGGAATTTTTCTTAATCTATTGTTTTGACTTTGGACATTAGAAAACTTTTCATGTGTTTTACAGAACTTTTAAGTAAAGTTAGTTGTCTTTCATTAAAAATAAAGTTTTTCGTATAGATATCTGTCTTTCTGGAAGAAATTTGTCATGAGAAAGAAATTCCTGAAAAGTATGGACTTTCAGATTGCTGCAGCCAAAGCGAAGATGAAAGACTTAACTGTTTTCTTGCACACAAGAAGGCCGCTCCAGCGTCCATTCCGGCCTTCCAAATTCCAGAACCTGTTGCGAGTTGTAAAGCATATGAAGAAGACAGGGAGACATTCATGAACAGGTAACAATCCAGTTTAAAAGTAGATGAAAGCCCCAGAAAGAGAGCAGTACCATGCAGAATTTAGTGCTTCTGCAATTTGCAAATGTGCTCCCACTATGGAAAAGTAGAAATGATGTTTGTCGTTATTTCTGCTGAGGTCCCATTCAAGGTAATTAGGGGGGCAACTTTAAGTGTAACTATTTCCACAGCATGCTAGATGCAGTACAGACCACACAATAGACCCAGCAGAGGTTCCTTTAGTCTCTTGAGATACACCTTGTTTTTTCCCGTCTAATCTCTCAATTTTACCTTGTCTAAGAATATTTTAATATTGTACAAAATGATCTTTCCAGAGCCATATATTGGTGTTTTGTGTTCACCAAATTGCCTAGAAATAAAAACTGTTAGAGATCTAGGCATTGTTAAGATTTGTAAACATGGCAAAGTTTTATTGAGCTCTTAGGATGTTGTAGGAACGTCTGCTTGGCTAATGCTCACAAACGACCTTTGAAGTCTCCTTGTCCATTCCTCTTCATTCTTCTTATTCCCATTTAGTTGCTGAGGATATTGAAGCTTAGACAACTGGCTGAGGGCGCACTGCTAGAACATTTGAATACAGTGTTCTCTGATGGGGAAGGCTGTATCTAACTCTTCCGTCTTCATTACTTCCGTCTTCCGTGTTACTGACTAAACCAGAGAAATAGAGAGCCTGTCTTGGGAACACCTCTGCTATGGTGACTGCCCAGGTGGTTAACTCTATTCTGCAGTGACAAGGGGAAAAAGAGTCCACCCTTCTGCTCTCCTTACCAGAGATCTGGCCTTGCTGATCTCTGAAACACATGAGTAGGCTTATTGAATAGGACACGTTGATAAGAATCACGGTCTGCATGTCTGTCTATTTTGTTCTCATAATAGAATCTGGTATTAGCTGTCAGATTTTTTCCTAAGGATCTTGAGTGAGGAACATTTTTGGCAGCATGTGGAAAGAATACGATCATTTTCCTCTTAGGAACACAGTAAAGAAAAGGACAAATGCTTTTCTTCTTTGTTGTTCTAGGAATCTTTACACAAATCCGAGGGTTTAGTTACAAGCAGTGGTAGTTCTGTTGTTATGAGTTTGTAAATCTTCTAGGGCAATTTCACTTTGCAGACACATCTATGAGATCGCAAGGAGGCATCCCTTCCTGTACGCACCTACCGTGCTTTCTTCGGCCGCTCGCTATGACAAAATCATCCCACTTTGTTGCAAAGCTGAAAATGCCATCGAATGCTTCCAAACAAAGGTATTCTACTTGCGTGGATGTCCGGGTCAACACTGTAGCCTGCTATGACTCGACAAAACCAGAGTTAGAAATGCAAATATGCTTTCTGTGGAGAGTATCATTTTCAGGATAGAGCATATTGTAGCAGTTTGCTATTCTCTGCATGAAAAACAGTTGGATTTGCTGGGGGTTTTTGTATTTGTTTGTTTATTTAGCCAACAATTATTTTATTACTAAGGAAGTGAGTTTGCTGGGCTGGGGAAGGAAAGACAGAGGGAGAAATGATAATGTACTTGAAAGAGAACTATGATAAATGCTTTATATTCATTATTTGTTTCATTCTTAGAACAAATGTGACGTGTATTACTGTCATTTAACAAATAAGGAAACTTAGGTTTAGGGAAGTGAGAGCTAGAATAACAACCACAATTAACTACTCGCCACTAGAAGTTCTACCACAAAAATTTCCTAAGAATTGTGACTCTTCTCAATGTCAAGCTGTGATACAATCTTATTTTTTGTAACTAAACAGACATTTAAGAAATTAGCAAGCTTCAGTTTGTCTTAAAGCTTTCTAAAAGTATGGTTCGCTCATGATTCCCAATGGGAAAGTTATAATGTTTTGGTTTCAAGGTACTTTCAATAAACTGTCTGGCATAAATGCATATAAAGTAAGCTAAAAGAATAAATGAGTAAATAATGTTCTGCAAAATGTATGGCATTTATAAATTTTAGTAAAAAATACTTTATTTAATATTACATATTTTACCTATACCAGCTATTTTTCTAATTATTAAGAGCATGTCAAAAAAATACATGCTTTATGACACCATGTTTCTTCTGCATCCAGGCAGCATCAATTACAAAAGAATTAAGAGAAAGCAGCTTGTTAAATCAACATACATGTGCAGTAATGAAGAATTTTGGATCCCGAACCTTCCAAGCCATGTAAGGTTAAGCTCTATCTAGGGAACAGGGTGCTATCTACAGAGCTACCATTTTGAAATTTGGGTTCATGTTTCTCGTTGTTGCTGTTGTAGAGAATGAAATATCCTTTGATGAAGGTTAATGGGATTAGAATCATCAACACTTAGGATGGAAAGGAAGCTAATAGATCAGTCTTCTGTTTAACACTTACTAAAGCGTGGCTGTAATAATACTTAAAGACAACTTTGCAGATTTATATTATTTGCCTATTCTTTAAGAGACTTAAGTTCTGGCCTGCAATCAAATTATACTTCATCATTAGACCATATTTTTCTAGCTCCTCTACCAAGGAGACCAGCCTTCACTGAATATCTTTTAAAACTTTTGCCTTAACAAAAAATCCTTTATATCATTTGTGATTCCTAATTTGCTATAAAGCCCGTTATATCAATTATTGCTTCCTATGAAAATATTCCCTTGAGAGAATGATATTACAATCTAGTGTCAGGAGAAAAGAAAATTTTAAATTAAATAACTTGTTTAAAGTATTCTTCAACTATTTTATAATGAAACATTTCTAGTATAGGAGACTATCTAAGCTGCTAATTGAAAAGTAGTAAGTATATGCATTCAGAGTGTATTTATTTGTTTGTTAAATGATGCATTAAAATGTATTGTACAGAGTAGAGACCTCGATTAAAGTTTTTAGTTATGGAATTACTTCCATAGAGTGACTGAAATTTCTTCTTAGAAGAGGTCAGATTTATGTCTTAACTACCCTTCAGCTCAATTTGTGAACTACTTTATTTAAATTATCTCAGTAAAAAAAGAAATTAAGATAGAATTATAATGACTTTATCATTTGCTATCCATAAATGATTAAAGCTAAATGCTCTAAATTTATAAAGAAAATTCACGTCATCAGTAGCAGCAACACAACCATTTGCTCTAGGGAGCACTGGTTTCATGCAGATATTTCTAAAAATTTAATGAAATATGCAGAAGAAACCAGAATTTTTATTTCTTACTTTCCTTTTGGCTGCACTGTTTTCTTGGCGTGGTGGCGTGCCTGGAATCTTCTGCTCCACTTTCTACTCTTGTTTCATGAATTTGCACACATGCACCCCTCCCTGGATTCTCAGAAGTATTTTTTTCCCGGTGAAAAATGACTATAATTCTCATGAAATCTTCCATTTTTAAATTGTTTATCCTTTTCAATCTTTCTGTCCACTCACTACAATGATCTTAAATGCTCAGCATCAGGGATGAATAGCAAAAGATAGAATTTAGCTCAATTCTCAAGAAAGGTTTTAGGAAAAGGCAATTACTTCTATACCACTTATGGGGCCAGGTCACGGTTTACAGAGCTACTGCCTTGAAAGACAGGGCTGGAATCAACAAGACTTAAAACGCTTTTTCTTTTCTTTTTAAACGATAAGAACACTTAACTTCTTTCTCTTTGAAGCTTCAACTGTCCTAGTACTCTATAAATTCTTTTTCTTTTGATAGACGACCAAGAACGATTTCTAATTTCTTTTTTTTCCCCCTTAGAACTATTACTAAACTGAGTCAAAAGTTTACCAAAGTTAATTTTACTGAAATCCAGAAACTGGTCCTGGATGCGGCCCATGTCCACGAGCAATGCTGCAGAGGAGACGTCCTGGAGTGTCTGCAGGATGGGGTGAAGAGTTTTGCTTTCTAAAAAAAATATATATATTTCCACTTCTTTTTCTTTCTTTTTGTCTCATTCTAAAGGGTGGAAGGCTGTCTGACTTAAGTGCTGGCTTTCACTTTAGAGATGCTCCCTTGGGTGAGACCAGGGCCCATCCATTTCTTACTTCTAAAGGAGATGGGAATTTCTCAGGAGGCCTCCACATGGAGTCTTGGGGGGCAGATTCCTTAATTTTAATGTATTTATTTTTCCATCCATTTATTCTTTCATTTGACAAATCTGTGTTGAGTACTTTCTATCTGCTAGCCACTGTAAGGGACACTTGCTATGAAGGCACAAGCTGAGCTCAAAGAATTTATATAGCCTGATGAAAGAGATAAGACAAGAACCTCCTTGGGGTTAGAAACTGTCTTTTGTTTACTGTTATCTCTGTAGGACAATGCCTGGCGCGTGGAAGGAGGCACTCTATTATAGTTCATTGAATGAATGAATGAATATAACAAAAATAACACAGAAACTGTTCCACAGGTAAAAAGCTAGCCACGCCAGGAAGAGGTATGAATAAAGGGCTCTAGGAGAATTAAAAAACGAAAACAAAAATACCCGGCAACAAATTCTGCAAGTCTGCTCTAGTTAGTGGTGATTTAAGCAGCATGGCATTGGTCTAGTTTTGGCCAACCTAGACTTCCTAAATATTGTGTGAGAGGCTTATTTATTTTCAAATTATTCTCTCTCTGGCCCCCTGTGATACAACAAGGAGATTAAAATCCAAGGGGGCTTAAAATCATCGCTCTTAGATACTCAAATGGTTTGAAAACCAGGGCTGAAATATGGCTACCTGAGGCTGAAAGTGTTGATAAAAGCCTTATGGCAGCCCAGTACCCTGGCAGTGCGGCTGAGCTAGTTCTGGAAGTCAGCAGGATACCGGGCTGCGGGGGTCCTGAGAGTGACCTCCTGTCCCGTGGGCTGGGGAAGACGAGCGGGGACTCTCCCACTTCACTTGTTCTCCCTTCTAGAGGTAGTTGCCTGCCTATTAAGGACATCAACAAGAACTATTTTCTTTTTCTTTGAGATTGGTTTTCTCAGTCTTTAATTGATACTTTTACTGATTTTCATAGTCATTTTTTACAAATTAGTTTTTCAATTTTTGGAGCTCATCACCACCCTTTTCCTTTCCAGTGGAAAAATTAATTTTAGTATGCTATGTAAATTGGATTTTAATAGCTGAATAATGGATTCTAACTGTCCCTGCTGAGAATGTACAGAATTTTCAGTCCCGTGGCCAGCATCTAAGCTCTGTCTCCTTCTGGTCACTCAGGTACTGCCATTTTATTGTCCATAGACTGCACTCTGGAGGTCAGAGTGGGTCACTGCAGTTTGTTCCGATAAAGATGATTATCATTTTCATGTAATTTCTCACAGGGAAAGCTAGCGCTCCATATTACTGTATCAGCTTCAAATGTTGTCTAGTGACAAATTTGAATGCTAATGGAAAGGTACGTAGCAACATGCATGACATTTAATTTGAGGAGTACATTTCCCTCTTGCTGTTAAAGGCTTCCTATTAAAATAAAACTGTTTACCTGACAAGTATAGAAAGAATTATTGAACAAATGGGTAAGTGGAAAGGAGTGAGGAAAGGCAAAAGTGGGGAGAAAGCACTAAAATAGGAGACAAAATGTCTTCTTTCTTCCTTCCTTCTTTCCTTCCTCCTTCTCTCCCTCTCTCTGTTCCTCCCTTCCCCCTTCCTCTTTTTTTTTCCTTCTTTCCTTACTCCCTTCTCCTTCCTTTCATCCTTCCTTCCTTCTTTCAGCCCTTCCTATTCTACAACTGGCCCTGAGGTCCTACATTAAAGAACAAACCTTTAAAACTTATATCTTATTTTTCTCATTACAGGCAAAAATTATGTCCTACATATGTTCTCAACAAGATACTATGTCAAGCAAAATAGCAGAATGCTGCAAATTGCCCACACTTGAACTTGGTCAATGTATAATTCATGCAGAAAATGATGACAAACCTGAAGGTCTATCTCCAAATCTAAACAGATTTTTAGGAGATAGAGATTTCAACCAATTTTCTTCCGGAGAAAAAAATATCTTCTTGGCGAGGTAACACACTCTGAAACGTATGTTCATACGAGTAAAGATTATTATGTGGCTGACAGCTTTGCATAGTTGAAATGGAGAGTGATGGCTATGGGTTTTGAGTTCGATATGTGAGAAATGTTTGGCTAGAATGTTCTGAGCCAAAATAGATTTAAGCAGATTAACTAGGGTATGGGATTTATCTTAGGAAGATGAAGCTTTCACCATTCCTGTTATTAACTGGCTTGTTTATGGAGTTGTATTTTATTTTATATCAATTTATCTGGAATAAGAAGTGTTGTCATCCTGTATGGATTACTCACATGAAGGCCACCATTGACCTTTCAAATAAGATGTGGATATTTTGGTAATAAGAAGGGTTCATGATTAAGAATGTGCTCTTTTGCAATGCATGTTCAAAAAACTTTCCCCCCAAGATATAACTCAATAGATAATGCTAGATAGAAGGTCTTTATTGGAACAGCTTATTTACTATTTATTAAATATGTTTTGTATTTGTTAAGAAAATCAAAACATGTTTATAGACATTTACAGTAGTTTGTTGTAATATAATCAATAGGCATGTTCTCATCCTATTTGCCTTTAAGAGAAGCAAACAATCAAGTTAATACATTCTCCTTTATTGTACAGTGTGTATCTATGGACACAATTAGAGGAGGGATTTGTGCAGATCTTAGGACATTATACTTCATGATCTCCAAAGGTCTTTCTAAATTTAAGAGTCTTATTCTAATGCAGTAATGAAAATAATGGCCCAATTCTTTTTTTAGTATTCCCTGATATTATATTGTTGCATAAAATTAGACATTCACATACTGTTTGCACTGCTAAATAAAATTATGTGAACTAGAGCAAAGTACAGATTTAAGGGACACATATTGACAATTTATTGGTAGTAGAACTAATTCTATAACTTGGGAATACAATTAGTAAATTCAAGAATTATCTTGTTTACACATCCATATACAGCTAAAGCTAATTGTTTGTTTAATAGAAGCAGTTCTTGAATTGCAAAGTTTCTTTGCAGTAGAAATTTTCTCAGCCAAGAATGATCTTCCCCTAGACACTTGCATGGCTTCCTTCACTCAGCTGATCTCTGTTCCTCTATCGGCTGCCCAGAGAGATTTTCTTGACCACACGCTAAATTACTGACCCCTCTGCCTTAAGTGTCACCTCTCTTTCTCCTTCCTTTATTTCTCTTTATTGCTATATCACTACCTGAAATGGGATGACCTATTTCTTGTTTATTTTTTTCCACCTCCATAATTTACGCGTTTGAGAGGGCAGGCATTTTATCCTATACATCATTGACTCCTTTCTGCTTAAAGCAAAGCTAGCATAGAGTAGGCATTGGAAAAATATTTGCTGAATGAGTGAATGTAAAGTCCGCAATTGAGAAACCAAAGTGGGAGGGGCAAAAGAAAAAAAAAGCCATTTTTGCAGGACAATTTGAGGGATTATAGTTTGTATTAACAGTTTTGCCATTCATGTAGCTCAAATTATATTTGATTTCCAGGTTTATGTATTTGAATTTTAACTTCTGTGTGCCATATTGTACAGGAATAATTAGGGAAGTGATGGCTTCATATTGTCTCTTAGTTCCAATAACTTATGATATTTTTTCCCACATATTTCAGTTTTGTTCATGAATATTCAAGGAGACATCCTGATCTTGCTGTCTCAGTAATTCTAAGAGTTGCTAAAGGATATCAGGAATTATTGGAGAAGTGTTTCCAGTCTGAAAATCCTCTTGAATGTCAGGATAAAGGAGTAAGTTGCTCTAGAACTTTAGGGGACTCTAAAAAACTGGATTGATATCATCCATTAAAAATGCTGTTTGTTTGAAAGCTTCTAGTTGTTAATTAGTAGTTAGCTAGTTATGTATATTAACTAGTTATCTAGATATTAAGTAGTAATTAACTAGCAATCAGCAACTAGTGGCTTACTTTGGAAATGAAAATGTTAACCAAAAAAGTCCTCTGATGCAGAAATAAAGGTAGTATTCATTTTTGGACAGCTTCAGAAAAGCAAGAATTTTGTACAGGAAGAACTGTAACCCTTTATCCAAAGATTGAGTTCTGCCATTAAATAATTTTGTGATTTATAAAGTTTTAAACTTAATGTCCCCAAAATCCATTTGCTTTACTTCTCAAAATTCACACTCTACCATCTTTAATATTTAAAAAACCTCTAAGATTGGTTTTTCTACTCTTGATTTTATAATAGAATAAAATATTGATCAATTTTTATATACCAAGTTATGTGTCCAGGAAAATAAAAAACTGTTTGTAATAATACTTGTCTTTTCAGGAAGAAGAATTACAGAAATACATCCAGGAGAGCCAAGCATTGGCAAAGCGAAGCTGCGGCCTCTTCCAGAAATTAGGAGAATACTACTTGCAAAATGCGTATGTTTTTGTAAACAGTATTTGTAGTGATTTAAAATTATTAACAGACAGGGGAAATATAAATTCAAATTAGTGAACCCACGGCTACTCTAATTCTAGTTCCTATTTCAGTTTGGAAGGCAGTGAAATGTGATTACCCAATTTCCTGGAAGAGAAAGTCTGATCCGTGTACTGGCTTTAGGTTCCCCATACTGTGCAAATTTTTGCAGTGAAGATGTTCATTCCATCATAGTTTATTAAAACACCAAAAGATCACAGTTAACAACCAAGGAAGCTCTGAGGTTCCGCACGAGGGTGGGCCCCTTGTCCAGAGTTTGCTTTCCCGTGGTGACATGTTGGTGTGACAGGAGTATGGGGAGGGACGGAGTAAAATGTGTGGAAACAGATGGGCCCACCTCATGTCACCTGACACCAGGAGACAGTTTTTGAGAAGGAGCAAGGTGTCTAAAAACTCATGTCTAAAACTCACTCATGTCTAAAATCTCAGCAGGGCTTGGTAAGACAAACACTTCTTTCAGGTTTCTCGTCGCGTACACGAAGAAAGCCCCTCAGCTCGCCTCGCCCGAGCTGCTGGGCCTCACCAGGAAAATGGCGGCCGCGGGGGCCGCTTGCTGCCGCCTCAGCGAAGACAAACAACTGGCCTGCGGGGAGGGCGCGGTGAGTGTCTGCCCTGTTTAGGGCCATCTGTTTCTTCCCTGCTCGCTTGAAATAGCCTCCTTTCCCCCGCCCAGGGGAAACAGCAAAAACCAGAGTGGAGGCGGCTCTGTGAGGCCTGCTCGGTTAGTTGTCACCAGAGCGGGCCTGCGAGCTGAGCCCCCGTGGGTGGCGGCGACCGGGCGTCCGTCCCTGCAGAACGGCGCAAGGGCCGCCCATTTATTCAACAGTGTCTGAGCAAACTCTGCGTACAGAAAAAAATAGCGCTAATCTGTTATTCAACTCATAATTTCCTCGTTTTGCTCACTAAATACTTGAATGTTAAAAAAAGAAAACGCTTAATCTTTGTTACCTTAAATTTAGTCATTTTATTTTAGCCATACTTACATTTTTGCCTCTGTAGTATAATTTTATTATTTATATTTTATTTAAATGTATTATTTAATGTTATAATGTTATTATTATGACATTAGGGACGGTTTGTTCCCTTCGACAGGGCATAGGGTACAGTACAGGGTAAGTCCCATGTTCTCAATAGTAATAAAATGATTTCCAGTTAGTAATGCCAATCACCTCTACTTCCTGATGTCGCAAGTGTCATACATATGATTACAGGTGAATTTGTTTTCATTATTTTTTTCCCCTTAAAGTCGTAATTGTGAACAAATTTGTGTATCTATTTTATCTCTTTTCCTCTTTTTGATGATGGGGAATTATTTGCTAGTTAGTCTTCATGTTGTGGAATTTTTCACCAACGTTTAGGAGTGAAAGGAGAGTTTCTTGTGATTAAACATCGCCTTAATTGTTCATGGAATTCCACATGTGGGGAAGCTGCAGGGACGCAGGGTGGGTCAAGGTTCAGAAGTACACAGGTTACAGAGGCCACCTGCCAACAGTCCCATCCCACTTTGACTACCTGTTAGTCTTGTCACACTGGCAAAGTTACTTACCTCACTAAGCTTGACCTTTTTCATCTGATGTTTAAGGATAAAAATTGTACCAGCCTCACAGGACAGCTGTTTTAAACAAGCTAATCTGCATAACTCACGCAGCACTAGCCTGATAGATAGCATGCACACAAAACATGTTAGCTCTTACTACAAGTCATTGCTAGGTGCTTAAGAAATATCTCTTAAGTGTGGTAGGTAGGAGGATTCTACATTAGAAAAACCTGAAAGACAACCACGCATCGGTCCTATTGCTTTTCAATTAGGATTATAATTAGCTGTATGTCTGTGTGTGTATGAACATATATGAATAAAAGGGCCAGGTTTGTACCATTCTTACCTTCAGAAAGTGGTTCTCTGGATCTCAAAAGTAAAATGGAAAGCTCAACTAGATGTATACCAAAAATGTAACCTACGTAGTGGTTTTCATAGGTCAGAGCAGAGACTTTTTTCCCCTTTGGAAGTATGTATGTAACTGGAAATATGTTTCAAATAGCTGACACAAGTAGCTAAAGGGATTGTCCTCATCATTACTTATGGAACATCTGCCACTAAATGCTGAGGCTTATCCCAAACAGATGGGTAAAAGCTGGAATTTATAATACAGTATTACACGATCCTCTGAGCAAATTTTCCTGTAATATTAATTATAAATTGCTGGACATTAGAAATTATTACAGCAGTTTTCAGGAAACTTGTACCAACTTTATGGCTAATGCCCAATCTCTTTGCTGTCTTCTTCCTCTTTCTCCTACCCAGGCTGACCTTATTATTGGACAATTATGCATCAGACATGAAGCGACTCCTGTAAACCCTGGTGTTGGCCAGTGTTGCACTTCGTCTTATGCCAACAGAAGGCCGTGCTTCAGCAGCTTGGTGGTGGATGAAACATATGTCCCTCCTTCATTCTCTGATGACAAGTTCATCTTCCATAAGGACCTGTGCCAAGCTCAGGGTGTAGCGCTGCAAACAATGAAGCAAGAGTAAGACATAGTTATTTGCTAGCGTGGAGAAGACTGACAATAGCAGAGAGCAACCAATCCTTCTACCTTACACACCTAACACTTTTGGATTCACTAATAGAACATTATTACCCCCCAAACACTTAAAATATCCTTTGAAATAGTTTTGGGTCGGTGTCCTCACAGTCTCTTTGGGAAGTAGGTTTGGAAAAATTCACAAGGGCCGACAATTTCCTGTTTGTAAAAATCATATCTCTCATAACTATTGTTGTGATACATTTTGGGTTGAGAAAAAATGGGCAATCTATTTTTGGGGTTAAGGGTGTATCTTTGCAGTAAATCTGAGTACGTCCATTCCAAGCACAAAAAACACATCATTGAATCTTCTTTTACACTGTTTACACTTTGAAGAGAATAACCATAATATTTGATTCAATTATGCAGTTTTGGGTGTTAAGAAATGACGTGCACATCACACTTCATGGTGGGAGCTGTTCTGTAATGGTGATGGTAGTGCAGGTCGGTGGAACTTACATTCTCCAAACTCCCATGCATTTTAATGCTTGCTTTGTAAATGGTTTTCCTTCATTGGAAAACTCATTCTTCCCTTTTTTCTGCTATCACATCTGAGACATGTTTCAAGGTCCAATAAGAATGCTACCTCCTCTCGCGAGCTTTCTCTATTGCCCTGGCCAACATTAATTCCAACATGAAAGCATTGCGAAAAGAGTACTGCAGGCATTAGTGTTGCCAGTGCCCAGGTGTGGGTGTGATAACTGTGGATGGCAAGTTTTGGAAATCTGAGCCTTTGAGTATGGGTAAGACACACTTTAGAAGAGATGACAAGAAAGGAATTCTAGACAAGTAAGAAAAAGACTGCATTTCATTACATATAAATATGGTGGAACTATGAGATAGTATTTTATCTGTAACCCGTGCAAGTCCAGATTAGTGGAATGTTTGGCATGTTTCCAGCCTCAGTCTTTCCAGTGAAAACACTAGACAAGTTATGTGTGGTAAGTCTGGTGAGAGTTGATGGAGTGGGAGGGTTTAGCATGAGGCTTGCTAGGGCTCTGAAAATTCTCTACTTGGAAGGCTCAAGAAAGATACCATTGCATAACAGACGTCTCTTGTATTTTGTTTTATTTTAAATCATAGGTTTCTCATTAACCTTGTGAAGCAAAAGCCCCAAATCACAGAGGAGCAACTTGAGGCTGTCATTGCAGATTTCTCAGGCCTGTTGGAGAAATGCTGCCAAGGTCAGGAGCAGGAAGCGTGCTTTGCTGAAGAGGTATGGGCAGCTCACTTCACACTCAAAATACCTGGCATGGAATTTTCTGTAGTGAATAGTAAAAAGAATGCCCTCCAAACCTATAACTTTAAAATAATGTCAGAGATTTAAATTTCATTTAGAAATAGAAGAATTTTATGAGATTTGGAAAATAATCATATTTTTCTCACTAAATATTAGGAAGAATTATAATTTAAAAAATATTAAGATAATTAGTAATTTTGATTTATTTCCTA